>NC_054879.1:21368659-21518659 GCF_018320785.1 Cheilinus undulatus
TTTCATTCACAGTTTCACTCCCCCATATGTTGCTTGTCAACTCCATCCAAACAAAAATAAAATAGTCATAAGTTTATAAGGTGGCTAGTAAAGAAATGTACAAATATAATATCGTTCCAGTATGGTTGTTATGGCTTCAAAAATGCAACCTCTCCTTTGTCTTAGATTTTTGGCTTGACCAGTGGCCAGTGACATCTCACCCTCATCTCCATAGTAACAAAAGGACCAGGAGTGAGGGGGTTAACCCTTAACCCAATGTGTGTCTGTGTGTGTGCGTGTATGCGTATTTATACGACTGGGGGATGGGACTGATGGGATTCCACCCATACCCCCGTGGGAATGGCAGTCAAGCTCCAAAGCTTGTTTAGGCTTTAACACCCATTATGCATCAGCACCCCCCTAAACTAAACAACACCCACAGCCTCATTACACCATCACTGACGCTATAAGCCGCCTTTAACCAGCACCCTGCCTCCATCCATCACTCCATCATCTCTGTATGAGCAGGCTGAGGGCGGGGCCAAGGCTGAGACTGATGGGAGATGACACGGCACAGATGCAGGGCAACATGGACACGGATAGTTGGGGAAATACTGTCATGTAAAGACAAAACATACATGTCAGATACCAGCTGGGCAGATGACAGAATAACTATGGCATAAGTGGACAGGAATAGTCTGGAGCTTCAAGATTACCCCATAGACAGAGATTTCTTTTCTTTATGAAGGTTTCTTTGTTTCTTTTTAAATGTACAAAAATGTAGAGAAACAAAGTGTCAGACAATATCTGTACTGGATCCAGCCAAAAAAGGAAAACATGTACAGAATATAAAACAAACCCAGCACAGAAACCCACCCACTCGACATATCATACTACGCTAGTGTCACTCATTCCACACTGCTATCTGCCAACGCATAAAAAAGAGGATATTAATGAGGGTGCATCCCCTGCTCCCGTCTCTCTGCTTCATATCAAGAGAGGCTTCCAGGTGTTATAAAGTCTCCGGACAGACAAAGAGGGTATCTTATTTTCAAATGCTTGATTCGCTTTAAGGCCAGCATATCACACCTGTAGTTCACATGTACGTTCTGTGTCAGCTTACTAAATAGGGCAGGCGGGGGGTGGGGGTGGGGGTGGGGGGTGGATCTATTAGAGCCTCTAATATTTTAGAAAAAGTGTCAAAAATCAGCTGTAAATTATACAACCTTGGCCAGGCCCAGGGCCCATAAACTTACAGGGGCTTGTTTGCACCTATCAAAATAGAGATGTTAACTAGGGATGCACCGAAATGAAAATTCTTGGCCGAAACCGAAAACCGAAAATGAGGAAACCAGGGCTGAAAACCGAAAACCGAAACACCGAAAGAAATTATTATGCCAATTATTAGTACCATTGCACTTATGGCTATGACTGTGTACTAACCTCACTAAAATCAATTGCAATTGCAAAAATTAATATTAATGCTTCAAAGAATAAATCAATTACAAAATTATGTAAATATTTATTAAGCACTTCATTCCAACAATACACAATATAAAATAAAATAAAATACAAAATAAAATGTTAAATCGACCACACTCATGTATACATTAAATCAGTGGTTCTCAACCTTTTTTCAATCATGTCCTCCCTGTGAAGTATTTTTTCAGCTAAGTACCCCCCCAACAGCACAAAGCTTTTTGGCCAAAAAGAAAGACATTAAAGAGTGCTGTGACAGCCGTCTGATTTATCAAACTTCGTAACTGATAAACACTTTCAAATTACAAATATTAGATTTTTTTTTCATACATTTTAAATATTAAAAATGAATGACTAAAGTCATGGCACATCTTCTCATCTCTAAATGTGAGAAATTAAATTAATGTAGCTGTTGAAAAGAGTGACTGGAAAGGCTTTAAACCCAGAAGTGTGCAAACCTCTGCTCGGCTGCAGTGGTCTCTCTGGAACAATTTGGAAATAAAAACAGAGTTAGAAAGAACTAAAAATCTGTAAATAATAAACAAGTTATAAAAAAGACTTCTCTCTTCTCAAACTGAAATCATGAACTTAGTTATAGATCAGCATTTCTTCACAAAAAATAAATCATAAATCTTTTTATGAATGGAGTAATTTTGAATACAGTGATTGACAGGCATGCTCCAGTGTGGGTCAAACCATTCTGCCATGGGGGAGACTCAGGGGGTTTTAGGGTGATTAAATTTAAGAGCATACAAAATATTAACTCCAGTTTAGAAACTTAAGGTCCTTACACTCTATATGCAATTTTTTCATGCAAATTATTAACACAAAATATTTACATTTAGAACCTGTAGAACCTGAAGCTTCCTCACCTGCAACATTATTTCGCAGTGCGACATTGCTGCAGATATTTAAGTAGGGCATTTGCGCTCATATGGACATGTCGGGCTGCCTGTTGCCTGTCTCCTCGCTACCAGGCTAAAAAAAAGAGGCAAAAACACAAGCACTGATACAGACAGATATGAGGAGATATCAAACATCAGGTGGTGTTGGAGAGCAGGACGTTTTTGTTCCTCTGTCTACCTTAAAAATCGGCACCACCACCATGTGCGCTCGTCGGAGCGAAACTCACACAGCTGGAGCTGTTTCTAAACTAACGGGACTTTAGTGAAATATTTACCGACACAGTCTCCTCTGACCTCAGACAAACGACTTATAAAAGCTCCAGATCAACCAGCTAAATGACTCCTCTCAACAGTCTGGAACACACACAGGTGAGCCAGTCTGTGTGCTGTGGAGAGACTTAACTCCTCTCACCGCGAGCCTCAGCTGGGCAATATTATAACTCTTATTGATCATATTTGACATACAATGAATGAAAAGTCAGTCCCTCCTCGTACAAACTAGGCTAGCACAGTGAATGAAACAGTGAAACAAAACGGCACTGACCTCCTGGCTGTGCGTAAAAGTGCCGCGTTACGCACGGAGTGAAGGACAGAGAGGGACAAACCTCCTTTTATCTTCCGCTTCAATGAATATCACTGTTTATCAAAGGACAGAGAAAACACACCGCAGACATTAGCAGCACGAATGTGATTTTAGAATGCAATATACTCGTGTAGCTCCTGACGTGCGAAGAAAGGCGCTTTTTTTCTTAAATAGTCTGCATGTATTTTAAAATCTCGCCAACCTCCTGGAGTGCCTTCACATACGCGTACCCCTATTTGAGAACCACTGATCCAAGCGCGTGCTGGCCGCGGTTTTTGCTTGCGTCATCATAACGTCGTGTTTCGGCCTTGTTGTTTCGGTGATTAAAGTCTTTTGGCCAAAAACCGAAAATGCACTTTTGGGCCATTTTCTGCCGAAAATTTTCGGTGGCCAAATTTTCGGTGCATCCCTAATGTTAACAATATTAAGATTTTATAACATGATAATCATGACCTAAGTTATGATGTTATCAGCGTTATTACGGTATTGTTATAATTTTCCAAAAATGTAAAAAAGTACAGATTCATCATTCAAATTCATTTAATCAAATTTGATGATAAAAACACTGTAAATCAAATTAGCAGCATGGAGACTAGTCTATATACTTTGTACAAACGTTGAAAGTAAACATGAAAACCTTATCAAACGTGCATTAGCTAAGGTAGGGGAGACTGGGGACAGTTGCAACAAGGGACGGTTGCAACAAGCCTTATTTCTCCAATCAGAAACATGCTAGAGTGATGACACTCACACTGCACATGCTCAGTTAGACCATCTGCCCACCAAGAAGAGAAAAGCCATATTGAGCATCTGGTCCTGCTAGTATCAAGACAAAGTTGTTTTGGGGGTATGAAAGTAGCGTTTTTCATGAGCTGTATTTTCGTCATACTGTGCTGATTTTTTGTATGAATTAATCCAAACTTACCTAGTTTGAGTCATTGTTTTGTTGACTATTCATTGACATGGTTAGCATGTGCCAATGTCAGTGTGGCTAGCTAGCACATGATGTTATAACTGACCCCAGGTTTGGGGTCAGTTGCAACATCTGAATTCCTCTATTCAAATGAATATTGTGATTGATATGTCATATGTAGCCATCTTTAAATGGTATGGGTAATTAGCAGACACGTAAGTTTAATATGTAAAGATTTGGTGTGCCTAGTCCAAATAGTCTCTGAGTAACTGAGAGTAATGTAAAAAGTGTTGCAACTGTCCCCAGTCTCCCCTACTTTGTTGATAAGGTTGTCAAAACTTTTGATACTTTGATAGTATTTTGATACCACATGCCTTATGTGAGAGATCATCCATTATTTTTACTGTTTTGTAGTGTTGTAGTACTCAAGACTGGTCTTGGTCTTGAGACCGGTCTCAAGACCACATTTTGAATGTCTTGGTCTTGTCTCTGACTCGAGAGCATTTTTACTCGGTCTTGTCTCAGTTTTACACTGGCCGAACTTGGGATATTCCATCAAGACCAGTTGAGACCAGCACTGATCTGCTATTCTCCAACTTCATTAATGTGATAATAAGGAGAAGCACTTGCTAAAACAACAAATAGCTACACCTGCAGAAACTCGCACAGTTCATCTTATTTCTAGTCAGAAATACCTCTGAACACTTACTCTATGCCTCATTCACCTGACAAATCTAGATAAACATCTCATTTTCAGAGATTTAAAATGATTCCACTCTGGTTGATGGCTTTTAAACACATACAAAGATTTATTTTTTATAAGAAGTTAGTTGAACAAATTTGTTAAGATTTGAGATTTTTGCATGTTGTGCTTTGAAAGAGTTGCAGACATCTTGTTTTTATCTGTCATATTTATCAAAGGGAAAACTACTGTTCGACCTTGTCATGCTTTTTTTAAATTGATTTTAATGGTCTTGGTCTTGTTTCGGTCTCTGTCTTGACTCGGATAGTGTGGTCTTTAGTACAACACTACTGTTTTGACCAGAATTAGTAAAAGTTAAGCAAATTTTGAGTTATGACGTTAAAAAGCTCATAACTCCTTTTGTTGTATCTATGTTATACTGCAGAAAAAGGAAGCCTGTTTGTCATTCTCACAAGGTGAACACATTATGACAATCTACTCATCTTACACTCAAACAATTCTTATTTCCTACTGTCTTTGAATGCGTCATGAATAGAACAGGAGGTCAGCTCGATAAGTGAGCTAATTAACCTCTATGCCAATATCAATGCAGATTTCAACACTGGATTATTATTTTTAACTAACAGGAGCTGCTTCATAGTTTGGGAGTGCTTTCATTGACTTCTTGAGTAGATGAGGAGCAGAAAAATCAAGTGTTTATACTACTCCTAGGGTCTGAAGTTTTTTTTTTCCAGTCAAGCCATTGGTCAAAGGTTGGTTTCTGCATTTTGGCTTAATTTGACTCATAATGCTAATGTGTTTTGAGTTTGTGAATTGATTAACCTATGGCTAACTGCTCCTTATGCCTACTTGTCTTGTCTGAACTTTGACAAACCGTCACAGTGAATGGGGCCGACAAGAGCAGAGGAGAGACACAGCAATACCTCTTCCTCCCTGACTGTATTTCTCCCATTCACCTCAGTAAACTGACCATCATAGCATGCTGTCTGGATAATATCAACCATGATATTAAAGCACGGTTAACACAACTATCATGACAGTAAAAATGCTAACTAATTAAATGCTAATGATCATTAATGTATGCACAGTGTGATAACTGTGGGGGAATGTTATCACAGTTATCATTAATACCAGTAGCTGTTTCATCTCAACTCTGCAGCATACATTTCCTTACAGAAACATCAGGATGCCAGAAAATAAAACAGAAAAAACATGACAAATTTAATGCTACATAACAACATAATTTTAAAAAGAGAATAAAAAAAATAGGTGGAAAGTGGCAAAAAATTGCCAAAAAACTGCAAAAATGAGTAAAAACTGGCAAAAAAAAAAAGTGGCAAGAATGGGTGTTAAGTGGCTAAACAGTAGAAAAATGGACAGAAAGTGTCAAAAGAGTGGCATTAAAGGGTAAAAAAAACAGCCAAGTTGGGTTACAGGTGGTAAAAAGGGGCAAAAACTACAAAACAGGTTCAAGGTGACAAAAAGAGGGAAAAAACAGCAAAAAATGGATTAGTAATGGCAAATAATTAGCAAAATGAGCAAATATGTTGAAAAGGGTTTAAAAAGTAGCATGAACAAAAAATTCCAACAACCAAACCCCATAGTGGTTCAACACACTTTTCAGGTCCCAAATGAAATCACTGTTAGCCAGGACGCTAGCACCAATTCTTCAGATCCAACACCCATCCATTGATATCAATAAATCACAACTGGGGAGGGCCCATTCCCATTTTTTTCAGGGGCCCGGCCAATTCTGTGGGCAGGCCTGTGTATGGCTCGCAACAATTCCATTGCAACAGCAAAAAGGAGTAGAAATACTGGACACCCTTGTCTTGCACCTCTTTGTAAATGGAAATGTGTGGAAAGGTTATTGTTAGTGCAGACTGCAGCCATCTGAAGAAATAAAGAGTTTTAATCCAAGATAAACATTTTGGGCCAAAGCCAGAAGAGCCAAAGTCTTCTAACTAGTCATATTTAGTCTGGCTATTGCATCAACCTCTGTCTGTTGCATCAAACACCATTCGCCTGTGATTCTTGAAAAATGTTCTCATTCTTTTTGTTTATTCCATGTTTTTACAAGCCAGTATTTCAAAGGAGGAAAAAAAAGGATTTTTAGAGGCTTTTCCAGGAGGACAAGAGATGAATTTAAGAGGAAACACTGACACAGTCATTTTTTTGGCGTGAAAACGGTTTAAACAACAAAATGTTGAATGCTGGCTGTGGGCAGCTCCATTGCAAACCATTCAAAATCCAATTGTGCCCGTGTTTACCAGGGAAAGATTTAGCTGGTAAACAAACAGGCAAGCATGGGAATAGATGAATGCATGCTATATGATTGAATATATACACATCGCTGCAAACATGCTCACACATATACATACACGCACAACAGAATAATTCCCAAGAGCTTCCACGAGGCACAGAGCGCAGTCATCTAGTTTTAACTACTTCTTAAATGGCAGCGCGCTTGTGTGTGTGTGCGTGTGTGTGCGTGTGTGGAGGGAAGCTTCCTTACGTGGCTACGCTGAAATTAATTAAGTTCTCCTCACATCGTGAACTTCAGAGAAAAGAAGAGAAGATGAGAAAGAATGAGTAAAGATAGACGAAGGAAGAAGAGGTGTTTGTGCTGGTGTGGGTTCATTTAGCAATCTGGGTTAAAGAGATGGCAGAGAGGATCTTTTACACACAAACATATGCAGAGAGAGAAAGAGACAGAGAGTTGTGTCCAGAGAGATTATCTCAAACTCTAGAGGATGGATTGTGTGCGTCTTTGTGGCTGTGTGCGTACAGTGTCAGGCCTTCACTCAGTATTTATAAAGTGAGGGGGTAATGTGGAAGTAATGACTGGGAGCTTGTTGTTTACCACCACAGATCGGCAGTTTATAACACTAATGAATGTGGATAAATGTGCATGCACGCCTCTGCGCGGTTGTTTGTGTGTACCTAGCCCAGAAGTATGAGGTATTCTCAGACTGTGTTATTGTAAAGGTGTGGGAGCTATCAAGATTAACTATGAATAGAGCTGTAATGCAGGAAATGTGGTTACGGAAAGAGGTGGTGTATGTGTGAGTGCCTTTGTGTGTGTTTAGACAGTGGTCTAAAGGGTCATTACAGGGATTGGTAACTGACTATTTCCTTTACAGAGACCCCTAATCCTTTAACACACACACTCAGAAGAAGTGGGAATGACAGGGCAAAGCAATGTCCTATCAGGAGATGAAAGCAGGTCCTGCTGTTAATGCAGTGCATCGCTATAGAAACCATGGGCGTCACCAGAGTAACCCCAGGTAAATACAGGTGAGGGAGAAGATCAAGGGGGGAGATAATTGTGTCATGCTGCTTTGATGGGAAGTGGACAGGCAGGAGGGTTAATAGCAAAGAGCTGCACGTTTCCTACAGTTGAGACATGTTTGTTGTTCAGACTTTTATGATTACACTCGCTGTTTTGAACTATAACAGATGATAAATGTGTTTTATCCTGTATTAAAGGTGGCATTTGTCACTTAATTACTCTTTTAATCATGATCAGAACATCTGTACTTGAAATGAACAATATCAAAATATTTTTTTTTTCATATTGTCAGCACACTGCAAACAAGACACTAAAAAAATAATCACACAATTGAACGGCCCCCAACCACCAAAGAACAATGCAATCTAAGATGGCACATTGTGTCCCTGCCAACACTTACCAGCCAAATACCCATGAATCTGTAAGAGCCAAACTATGCAATGCCTTTGTTTTATGCAGTCTTGAATGTTTGCCCGTTTTCAGAATGTGCATCCTTCCAACAACTAACTACTCTCTGATCAAATCAAAGCAAATCAGTCATTGTGAAAAAGAAACGCTAACTTTGCAAAGCAGATGGATAGGCCAGACTCCACGTCTGTCATCAGGATGACCCATCTTGCAAAGCGTCAAGCTGAAATGCTTTTCTCCTAGTTAGTGAATGACTGGATTGATCAGATTCTGTGAAGAATGAGGCAGTAGCTATGTAGCTAAGCTTGATGATATTTAGTTAATTTGCTGCCTTGTCTGACTCAAAGGCTTTTGGCATTCAGGAGAGAAGGTTTGAGAGATTGTCATTCTTTTACAAAGAATGATACCCTCACCAACTTTCACTTGGGTATGGTATTACTGCCATGTGTTTATAAACCACATTATATGAGCACTTGTTGGCAAGCAGGTGCAAACACAGCGAATGTAGCACACACGTCTATAGTGCTTCATTCTATTCTTTGAACGAAACACTATGAGCTTTTTTCTTAGGTTTTTATCGATGAAACGACAAAAACTGCTGAAAATTTTTGAAAGAAATGTATCATTTTTTCCCCCTGGGTTATCATGGGGGGCGGGGCTCAGAGGAAAAAAAGGCTGGGAACCACTGTTCTAGATTAAAATAGTGCTATAAAATGCTGTTCCCACATGATGATATCAGTGCTGTTGGTTAGCAGCTGTTTATATTGGTGTAAAGAGCATTGTGGCAGAAGGGCATCAGTCATCAAGAACTACAGTGGATACTAGTGGTGGGCAGCTACGTTACAGTTTAGATGGAGCATTTGATTGAGACTGTGGGCTTAAAAAAATAAAAAATATTAATAAACAGTTTAACAATTCAAATTCAGTGCTGGTTTTTCAGGCCGATACGGATTATTGGTAAATGATATTTGTAAGTTATATGCATTTATCATGATGCACATAATGTACTTTATTTGGAAAAAGTAAAACTGCATGATGAAAAAAAGAAGGATAATAAACAATTTACCCTGAGGCCTATCCGCATTAGGAATGGCACTGAGCAACACAATAGCAGAAGGAAAACAGGAAGTGATGCTATAAGCTCACTGTGTCAGTGGCACCCAGGTTTAAGTGTTGATTGGCCAGAACTCATGTGAAAACTAGCCAGACTGTTGCAGACAGGACATTTGGTGAGACTAAGGAGAGTGAAAAAAAAGCCAAAGGGGAAGACACACTGCGGCGCAATCAAATTTGCACACTTTTGATATTAATTAATTTACAGATTATCAGCTAATTATCGGCAACAACAATCCACCAGGCTGATAATTGTTCTACCCACAAAAAGTATCTATAGCATCTTCATAACAGACTTTTACAACATGTTATAACAGACGTGGCAACATAATAAGCATCAACAGTCAGGCTAAACTGATGCAAAACTGAGATGATTTCTCAGACTATAATTGTATGATCAAAATCTACAACCACAACATCCCAAATGGATAGTAAAAATGAAACACAAAACCTGTTCTTGACTTGTTGCTCAGAAAAAAAAGAAAATGTGTTCAAAAGTGCCTAATAAATATAAAATAAACATAAAAATTTTGAAAGTACCTTCATGACCAATGATTTTATCCAGGGACGGTCTGACAAAACCAACAAACACACCAACAGGATTAAAGACACGCCATATTGTCAGCTGCAACGGCACCAATTCCGTATGTAGAGCAGGTGTGCAGTATCAGCTGTTGTGCTATTATTGAAGGCCTGGTACAACCTGGATAATAATCACATCATTTACCAGTGTCATGTCAGGAAAATTGGATTTACTCTATACACTAATCTAGTTTACATTTTAAAAAAAAACAAATACGCACATAATACCCTGTCATTCATGACAAATGACTCGCAGCACAACAGCTGAAAATAAAGCTGCTTTTTCATATCAGCAGGCTATATTTTGCCTTATTTGCTGGCTTAAAAGCTGCACTTTAATATGAGGACAAAATCTAAAAAACAGGATATTCCATATGATTTAAGCATATGCAATAACAACACAATGATACCAAAATGAACAATGATTGCACCTCATTACTAATTCAAGGTAAACAGCAACATTTGGTTGACTGACAGACTAGACTGATGTATATCCTGTCTTGTTCTGTAAAAAAGAGCAGTTGTATGACATTGTTAGATTGTTAAAACACCTATTGTGTTGCTGTATTTATCTTGAGAGTGAAACAAGTGTCTAGTCATCCCTGAAACAGCTGCTGTATGCCACCAAGGGAATAGTTAAAGGGCTGGAAAAGTCATCTACTGCCAGGAGGCTCAAAATTTCTGCTTTAGGGGAAAAAAGCCACAAACAAAGGCCCAGACAAAAAATACAAGTGACTAAATGCTGTGATTCTTGACCTGGTGCTCCATTCAGCAAACAAGTTTTTGTGTCAGGATGAATCAGCATCATCTATTTTAACTTCACACAATGTTTGGAAGACACTAAACGATGAGCTGTGATGAACACTCACTGGTCATAGCGCAAAGTCGGCATCACTACCTCAAAGAACACAGGCTGGAAAAAAAAAAGCTGCTCCTGCTGACTCAGCACGTCGGCCTCTTCTTCTATTTCCATAGCAACACATTCATTCTCATCTACAACCCTTAAAACGTGATGGAGAGAGGTCTGTTTGACCCGTGTGACTCCTTCAATAACTGTGTGTAGAAGTGTATGTGTAGTGCACGGGTGGCAGTGCATTAGTGTGTCACTCAAATATAGATTTAACTCCCGTTGCGAGGCCCCCACTCTTTGTGTGCAGGGGTGGCGCACACCCACACCCCACTGTTAAAGGAGATTAATTCACACTTTCATCACCAAGTCTTGGTCCAGAGGGAGCCTGGAGGAGACCTGGGTAAAGTGACTGCAGGGGACTGCAGAGGGTAATGGGTTATAGGTGTGTGAGTGTGTTAGTGTGTGTGTGAGTTCAGTGACCATAAAGGCTACATCCACAGTGAAGTGCTCTCTCAGTGGGGCCCTAAAACAAACACAGACCGACCCCTGCTAAGAGATGAGTGTGCACATTAGAGTGGATGTGTCCAATTGTGCACGAGGGCTTGAGATTTTGCAAATATTTGTCCTTTTTTCACTATAATTATTCATTTTTTAACTTTAAGGCTGTTTTAAATGTTGGATTATTTATTTGATTTTTTTTTTTAATTTGGAAAGCAATACATTAAGATTTCTATACACAGAACAGTGTTTCTCAAACTTTTTTTTACCGATGACCCACTTTAACCCAACAACTTTATCCTAAATTATTGCTTATAAAGTCTGCCTTCTGCTCCATCCTTAGCTGCTTAGTTGAGCTGATAGCTGGTGTTAGCTTGGCGTTAATTCTGGGTTCACTCGAGTCCTGGCCTGGCACTTTCTGTTTTACAAGCCTGCAAGAAGCAACTTCACCTCAACTTCTTGGGCCTTCCAGAGGGTAGACTGTTCCGTCTGACTTTATAACCAGGGCTGAGCAAGCTCACTGAGCAGAGAGCCCCACCTCCTCCTACATGTGTCAGAGCTGCAGTCACATGTGTGCTGGGATGCTTTTACTCAGTATCATGAGAGAGTTCTCTAATGCAACTAGTTTATCCTCTATAGTTGTGTATGAACCGATGTCCTGCTTGTTTTACGTCCAAGACAGCGCTGAATTCGTTGAGTAAAGCTAGGGGAAACACCGCAGTGCATGTCTTTGCTTTTTATACTGGTACACTGGCTGCACTCGTATATAGGATGCAGCAAACTTTTCAAATTAGAAAGTAGGTATTTAAAGTTGATATTAGGGTACATCATTCATTAGACAGGCATAAAGGAGAGCAATGACTACAGCTGAAACTGCAGGCAAACTCCTGGCAGCTTTGGGGTGCTGAAGCATTGCTAATTTTGGAAAATTTAGACAGTTTGAAACAGTTTGCCTGGAATTATTAGTAATTAGAAACTAGAAACCACCCAGAATTGGTTGCCTGCAACTTCTTTTGTTGCAATGGTATCAAAACATGCCATGTAGTATGATTTTGCTAGTATATTAAAGTTTAAAAACCTGACACTGACACCCCCAGGTGAAGGCAATGAACTAATCTAAGACATATTTTTCAGCTTTGTGACAGCTAAGTCCTTAAACCGTAAAATATATCAATGAAATGTTGGGATTACACATGAAAATGACTTGTCCTGACTTTTCCCTAAAGACATTTATTAGTCTCTATTGTTGCATGTATCCTTCATGTGTTAGCTTTTCCCCTCATACCAGACATGAGCATGGGCCTGTAGGGACCACTAAAGTTTATTGAGTGAATTGAAATGGAGTGTTAAGTGTTAGTGGAAATGTCACTGAAGGTTTGGATTCCTGTTCATCGCCGTGAATGACTGACTGCTCACTG
This sequence comes from Cheilinus undulatus, assembly GCF_018320785.1. Lineage (NCBI taxonomy): Eukaryota > Metazoa > Chordata > Actinopteri > Labriformes > Labridae > Cheilinus > Cheilinus undulatus. The sequence goes on from NC_054879.1 coordinate 21,381,383, forward strand.
CTGCTGCACTTCATCACACCAAAGCGCTCCACTGCCTCAATCAATGCGCGGCCTGCCTGATAAAGTCTTGTTGTACTAAGCAGGGGGGGTGAGCGTGAAAGCTGATGGTAACGCCTTTGTTATCCTGATTATTCACTGCAGCCCTCAAACTGGAGACATCACTGCACTCAGAGAGAAACATGAACACACCTGCTTAGACCACCCTCATGCATTCAATCTCTTCTTTATCAGAGAGCACACAATACAAGCTCACCTCAGACATAATGAGACACAACATAAAGTGTTGAGTCTGGAAATCTTACCTTTCTCAGAAGACAACACAAGTAAGAAAAGCTGACAACGAGGTGAGGTCATCACTACTGTTTCTACCACGAAGCATCTCTAAAAATCTCATGAATCTAGTGTTTTTTTGCATGATCTATCTCGACACAATGCCAACTTGCATTACTCACAGTTTTTTTCAGATGAAACAGAGCTGCCAGTTCAATACACAGCTTTAGCTATTGGTTTCTCCTTTTTTTAAATCAGCTCCTCCCCAAACTCCCACATTAGCCTACATGAGTCTCATGTTTCACCTGTAAGAAGCAGTTTCCCATAAGCGCTGGATGTTAGCCGGACAGTGAAACATTTCCTGTCTTTTGTGCACTTGCTGTTTTAAGTCTCTTGGACATCACATTCAACTACATGTGTTTTTAATCCGTCAGTAGAGGAAGAGATACCTCTGAATAATAAAGATAAAGCCAAGGCTATGGAAACATCTGAAGAGTTTAGAGCAGCACCTAATTTGTCTGAGCATCCAAAAGACACCTATATAGAATAATGTGGCACTGCTCCATTTTGGTGTGCTCATGGTTTTAATCACTGGGTTGGTTCTAAGCAACACTATGTGTGCAAAAATGGTGCAAAAATGCTTGTTCGTTGTTGGTTTGCCTGACCTCTCATTCAAGTCTTTGACTTCTCAGTGACAGGTCTACATTTCTTTTATGGACCTATGCCACTTCTCTTCCATGCACCTGTCTACCAACAGTGCATCATGCAGCACTGAGCACCTAGCATGAAAATGCATGAATTGAAACATTAACTCATCCATGAATGCACTGAAAAATGACATTCGAGTGGTCATTTTTGGACCTTGTACATAAACTAAAAAATGGTTAAAATTGTGCAAAAGATAATGCATTGATGCACTGCACAGCAGGTGAACAAGACTCCACTCCTCTTCCAATGAGGTAATGAAACCTCACACTACTGCAGCCTCTGGGCAAGTGGGCTTCACCAGAACTGTAGCAACAACAGTATCAGACAGGTGACCCCCCTCAGTCTAGTCTGTCTCTCTTCCTGTCTCTCTCACTCTGTTCTATTTAATTATACCTCAGTGGCACCACAGGAAAGACAGCCTCATTATACCACACCAGGGAATACCACTGACAACAACTGCTAATTCTTCAGCAAAACAATCAATGCACAACAATACACATCAGTCAATAAGACGTGTCATCTTCAGCATTATGACAACCCGCTGAATGCACATCTGCTGTCACATGGAAGCAATGTTTTCTTGTTTTCAATAACCTGGACTCCGCTATCAGTATTTCTCTTTTATTTGTGATGGAACAATCTGCTGCATTCTGTGAAAGAGTGGATATTCAGATCACAGCACTGTCTATAAATTTGCATCTATAACCACACAGCATCTGGATATCTGTGCAGGCAGCACGCTGAACACACTGTTCCCTATTTCCAGAAACCTCAGAAATAAACAGCGGGCAATTCGTCTGAACAACTGTCAAAACCTCACTCCTCCAAATGCTTCTGCTGTACTTTCCAGTAGAGCTTAGTGGAAACCAAACTTTAAGTTTTGTTGTATTTTGTGTAAGTCAAGCTGAAAGAGGTTGTTGACAGTGAGAGAAATGTTGAAGTTTTACTCCTATGTTGGGTTTTAGTGGATATAACATGAGTCATTTGGCGTTTAAACATGCATGAAATGTAGTTTGGGGTTAACAGCTCCACTGGGAGAGAAACTCACACATAACGTGGATGAGAGGAAAGATACCAACCTTAACAGGAGAGCTCCTGACGGCTACCGGCAGCTCTCGGATCGCACTGCCGGGGGGAGAAGCAGATATCCCGGCTGCGTACCCCTGCAGCGAGCCCCCAGCCACGGACTGCCTCCCGCCTGCTCCTCCTCCGCTCCCTCGCTGCGGCCGCTGCTTGATACCGTCCAGGAGGCGAACCAGCAGGATGTTAGCCGGCAGGTCGTCCACCCCGCAGTCCACGAGGATGCGGCACTCCGGGCAACGGAGCTCATTCCGTGAGCTGACTATGTTTTCCAGGCAGCGGCGGCAGAAGGTGTGCTGGCACGGCAGTACCTTGGCCGTGGTGTCCAGGCGCTCCAGGCACACCGAACACTCCAGCAGATCCAGCAGCGACGAAGACTCGTCCATGTCGGTGGAGAGGGTGAGCATCTGGGCTTCAGTGTCCGTGGAGACGCCGCGGGGACTGGTTCGTGTACCGAAGAAATGAACTGGGGGCACAGAACATTCTGGTTCCGGTGGGAAGCAGCCAACGGACGCCCCACGACGGACTCCCCGCGCACCGAGCAGTTCCTCCTGTTGTTGTGAATGTTCTCCGCTGCTCTGTTCCTCTCTCCGTCACCCTCAACGTGCTTCTGTTTCTCGCTCTTCCTCTCTGTGTCTCCCCCTCTCTCCAGCAGCTGTGCAGAAAGCGGTGAGGTCACGCTCTCATCATCATCATCATTCGCGCGCCGATCAGAATTGCGGCGCGCGCTCTCGAGACAGAGGAGGATTGATACAGACTGGAAGAAGGAGCGCGAGGGAGGCAGAGAGACTATAATGCACACAAACATCTTCAGTTTCTCTGCCGGATTTTTCGCTTCTCACACATTTTAGCAGGTTAATAAAAAAGAACAGGCCCATCGTTAAGCTAGTCTGTGTAAAACCTTCTTACAAACACGAGCGAATACAACTATCTCACCAGCGATAAACAACGAGAGCCTGTTAACTATATATGCAGTGCACTGGCGTGAAGTGCACTTGGTGATAAACATAAACTACAATATATTTCCAAAGCAGCCTTTAAAGAAGGTCGGGTTGTTTTGTTTAACTTTGCTATCTGTCAATTAACAGTTTGCGAGCTGAAGGTCTACATAAGGACCATTGTCTTTACTGGCTTGGCATCAATCACTTTGGTGTCTCACCTTGTAAAACCCAGCTGACAGGCTAAGACTCCCCTGTTTTACCTCAGTAACCATATCCAGTCAAAACAAACGGGCCTTCTGGAAAAATTGGTTTCCGGCGACACCTGGTGGTCGACAGCAGACTTTTTTTCTTTGCCCTATTTTGGACAAGTGAAATTTCCAAATTTGAACCACACATTTTCTCTGACTGTTTTTTTAACCTCTAAGACCCTGCATGTCGCTGGCATCGGACCAAAACCTCGTACAACCCAAATCATCGCTTTTCAGGGGAAAAAAGTTTGTATTTTTCAATTAGCCCTCAATGGTGATAGTCAGCATCTCTTTGGCATTTGTATTGCTTTAAAATGGGTTAAATCCCACTGACAGTTTAAGTAATTTGCTTGAAATGTTGGGGGAATTTGCTTTGAGTGCTTATATCCTTTAAAATGTCCTGAAAATTTGAGGGCATTTGTGTGGAAAATGTCTTTTTAATGGAATTTTAAGGAATATACTGTATCTGATATTTTTTGCAAATTTGCTAAGAAATTTTGGGGGAAATCTTCCTTTGAAAGGTAGGGAATTTTCCTGAAGTTTTTTGGGTATCAAAAGTCAAAAAAAAATTTTAATGTAATGTTTGGGCTTTATCATAAAATTTCACGCAAAAATTCAGGTATATTACACAAAAAGTTTTATGGGATACTTTACAATACTTTACAAATTTGTTTAAAATTTTGGACTTTTTTTTATTTTACAAAATTTGTGTGGATTGTGGAAAGGAAAATGTACAAGAAATTCTGAACTTTTAGTCGAAATTTTGTCCTTATCAAATCCTTGTGGTACATTTTCAATTCAACAAGAAAAAGGACCACCATACCGCTCTCTATGACTGACACCAGTTCTTACTGACTGAAGACTAATATATGTTCTAAAACTGATCTAGTGCAGCATTTTCTGCAGACACAGGCTCTGTAGGAGATTGTGGATGTCATTTTTGGTCAGAACTAATTCCTGTTCAAAGACAAGGCTAAAGTTTAAATTCATCAGGTCCTTCTAATCCCAAATACGTGGGAGAAACTAAAAATGCATTCCAAAAAAATCATCAGATATTTAGGCTGACATACATATATGACAGTATACACACCTTTTTGGAAGTGGCATGTTTCACATACCGGTGATGGATGATTTTATAATATACCATTTCGGTGATGTTAAATGTTTTTAACTAGTGATAATGAGCCATTTTATTATCAATTTTAGCACAGGTAGCAGAAACAGAATATGGTGTTGTGTTTTAACAGATACAACCTTAGTAGCAATACATAATGTAGGATTATTATGACATGCAGGAATTGTACCACTTATTAGATAAATATTCCAAAAAGATGGTAAACATAACATTTGCTGAAGATGAACACTGTAATTTGCTATGTGATGGACACAGCAAACTTAACTGTGTTTGCCTGCGCGTGTGTGTGTGGGTTGTTTCTCAGCCGTGACTGCAGGCTTGCTCTGCCTGTCCACCTGTTCAGACCTGCTCCACTCTTACATTCAGCCCTAGAGGGGTGTAAGGAGTGATTGAGCCAAATGTGTGTGTACGATTGTCCCTGTTTGTGTAAGTGTTTATGTGTGTCACTGTGACGCCTTCCTCGGTGAGGGGTGGGCTGTCTATTTACCACCCACGAAGAAAAGTGGAGGGTGGACTGTTCTAGGCATACAATGAGAGAGAGAGTTTGTGTAAGTGTCAGTGTGTGTTAGTGTGTGCCGTTTGCATCCTGCAGCGTGCACACTGATTAGTTGGATACTGAAAATGTTGTGTACTGTAATTTATTTGACACTGTTTACCAAATCATTGCATTTACTGGTTATTATTTCACTGCTGCTGTTCTTCTGTGTCGTCATCAAGGCCACACTTAAGGGGGGATAAAGGGGAGAGCTTTCTGGGGCCCTGCCAAATAGAGCTCACATAGGTCAGAAAAATCATAACATATTTTACATTTAAGCTAAGTAAAAGTCACTCTTATCAAAACAACAAATAAATAATTCTATTCATTTATTCATTCATGCTGTAGTAGATTATAGCCTTTTTCAAAATGCAAAACCATTTTCTTAGAACAGAACTACCTTTTTTTGTAATGTTAACAACGTGGATGGCACACTGGACTAAATCGTTTGGAAAGTAATGTCAGACTTCATAGCTAAAGCCATGATGTGCATAAACACCAGGCTGTCAGGCAAAAAAACAGAGGAAAATTAAGAGGTAAGAAGTGGTTAAAGAGTGGCAAAATTTTTTTAGAAGTAGTAACAATTGGTTAAAAGATGTAAAAATGTAATATGAAGCAGCTAAAAGTGGCAACAATGGGTTAAATGTGGTAAAAATGGGTTACAGAGCCAAGAATATTCAAAAAGTTTCAAAAATGGATCAAAAGTGAAAAATATCGGTAAAAAACTGAGTGATAAAAATGATAACAGAGTGGAAAAAATGGAATATGAAGGGCAGTAAGGTGCAAAAATGGGAGGACAAATGGTGAAAAGCAGTTAAAAAGTGGCAAAATTGGCAACAATGGGTTAAAAGAGACAAAAATGAGATAACTGTGACAAAAATGGGTTATGAAAGCCAAAAAGAGGCAAAAAGTGATGGGCTAAAAAGCGTCAAAATGTGTTAGAAGTGGCAATAATGGTCTACATAGGCATAAATATGCAAAATGTGACAAAATGGCATGTAAAAGAACGAAAAGGTATTAGAAAGTAACAAAAATACCTTTAAAGTGGCAACATTTGGTTCTGAGAGGCAAAATTAGGTTTAAAGTGGCAACATTGGTTAAAAGAGTCAGAAATAGATTATAAAAACGGGTGAAAACAGAGATGGTAAGGGTCTAGTTTCAGCATCAGACCCAATAATAGCTTGACATACTTTTCAGCTCCAAAATGAGGTAGCTGTTAGCCAGGATGCTAGCCCAATGCTACTGATCCAACACACATACTGTACACTGACAGGTGTCAGGTTTTTCAGGGGGCCCCACCAAGTCTGATGATCATATATGTTACATCTATAAATAAAGTCTGGATTGTTGCAAAATAAAAGGTCATTTTGTGTTTGCCCATGCCTCAAAACTGTAAAGAAAAACAAATTTACAGGAGTTTCCGTTCAGAAATTGGAAGAGAAAGTTGTCAGATATCAAAAAGGTTAAGTATTTGTGCCAACACTTGGGTAACTTGAGAACTTTAAACACTTTTTGGCCACGGCTGCAGGACATGGTGTTAATAAATTCAATTAGGCTCAGTCTTTTTGCCTTTGTTGTTGTGGTTAAGCCCTGAATTTGAATGCCTTGGTTACACAGCTGCATACAATACTGGCAACCAGCCCAAACTCATGATGTCTCTCTTGCCCTCTATCATACCAACTCATGCCTCATGCCTGGTGTGTTTCATCTGCTTAATACAATTCTCCACAGCCAATGATTCAGAATTACTGGGGAACTACAGGGAGAATGAACAAAATGATTATTGGATGAAAATCCCCCCTGATCCATTTAAGCAGCATAGCCGCTCTCCCTGTAGGACACAGCACTGTCAATAACAGACAAAAGGTGGATGTTGCTTAAATAGCAAACGTACCAATTAAGGCTGGTAAGTGGCATGTTAGAGATACAGGGGTTAGATTGCTCAGAGGGGAGTTGGGATTTTAATTTGTTCAATAAGGAAACATATGATTAATACACATATGCTGTACATGCTATTTACACACAGAAACGTGACACATGTGAGGCTTTCATGATTTAGAGTCACAATACGCTTCTTTTCCCCCACCAGAGTAATACAGAGTAATAAACACTGACAACAAAGATCTTTTCGAGTGTATGTGTCTAATTTATTGTCATTACACAAGTACTGTATATACCACTTTCACATGACAAGTTCAAGTAAACTTCTTCTTAAACATCATTTATATAGAACTTTACACAACACAGTTGACCCAAAGTGCATTATGATGACAACATCAAAGAAAGGAAGGAAACGTAGAAGAAAAGACACCAGGATTTTTTTGCATGTGGTTTTGCAGAGATGGAAAGTTTACCAAGATGAGAGGAAATACCATCAGTGATGCTATGGACCAAAAACCTAATTTTTTTCTCTTTTGCTTCAGAAAGTTTGTAGCCATCCAGGATTTTATATCTCAAAGCCAGTTATTGAGGTTGTGCATTTTTTATTGTTGTTGTCTTCAGGGGAAGGTAGATTTGTGTATTGTCTACATTATGTTGCAAAGAGATAGTGTGTTTTTGGATAATTTGACCTAATGGGAGCAAGCACATGGAGAAGAGAACTGGATCAAGTATTGAACCTTGGGGGACACCAACGTGAATAAATAGCATCATTTAAATAAAGATATGATGCTTTCATATAAAGATCATATGCTTCCTGTGAAGACATTTTGGGGCTTTCTGAGGGCTTGGACCTTGCTGATGAGCTCAGGGACTTTTTGAATAATCAGAATCTCTTTTGGTGCTTATTCTTCATTCTCAGCCCTTCACTGGTAATTTTGACACAGACATCTTAGAAACCTCATGTGTGGTTGTAATGAATACCTAAAGTATAATGAGTATATATCATGAGGCCCCCTGGTATATGCCTACCCTTGCTTATAGGTGAAACAACTATGATGGTCTTGTTCAAGGTGGAAAGTAACTCATTATATTCCCTTAGCCTGCTTCACTGAAAATAGTAGGTTCATGCTTTCTGTCAACTGTGAGCATCGATTAGTGTTTGGCTTACACTACCACATAATGGTCAGAAGCACAAAGCAATTATTTCCTGTTCCATCTAGGATTTGTGGTTTCATTACACTTTCTTAAACTAGTGTGCCTTTAATTAAACAGTCTGCTTGGTTAATATAATTTTGTTGCTCATGTCACTGCAAACGAAGAAAAGTTCATAATACTGTTCAACCTGACCCCCACAGCCAGGCCTAGAGAATAGGCCCTCCCCTGTTATGATTTATAGATGTTATCAGTGCTACGTGTCAGATCAGTAGCATTGGTGCTAACATACGAGCTAACAGTTAACATTCTGTGGAGCTGAAAAGTGTGTCAAACTAGTGTTGGGTTGGGAAATTATTTACTTGTGCGACTTTGGAACCCATTTTTGTCACCTAATCTGCCCAAAATTTCTTTTCAGACTAAACCAGTTTTTGCCACTTTTAGACAATGCCTGCTACTTTTTAACTGATTTTCACCATTGTTTTGCCCAGTTAGTGCCCCTTTTCATCCACTTAATCAATTTTTGCCACCTCTTAATGACTTTTCACCAATTCTCTGTCTATTTCAACCCATTTTTTTTTTTTTACCACTTACAAGCCATTTCTGCCTCTTTTAGCTTTTTAACTGCTTTTCAACCATTTTCTGCCCATTTCAACACATTTTACCATTTCTAACCAGTTTTTCACTTTTACTATTAGCCACTTCTTTTTTCTTTTACTATTTTTCTGCCTTTTTAAGCCAATTTTTGCCACTTTGTCAATTTCTGCTACTTTTTAACTTTCCTTTACTTTTTCATTCTGGGCATTTATACCCTTTTAACTATTTTTTGTCACTTTTTAAATTCCATTTTCCACCTATTCTCTCAGTTTTTGCCCTATTTTCCACTTTTTACCCTGGTATGCCACTTTAAATGATTTTTTCCACTTTTTAACACTTTTTACCATTTTTCCTGTCCAATTTGCCCCTTCCTTACTTAACCCATATTTATTATTTAATCCTATTTTCCCTCATTTAGCCTATTTTGCCACTTGTAACCCATTTTTGCCACTCTCATCTCTTTTCACCACTTATTTCTGCCAATATTTGATACTTCTGACCACATTTTTTTTAACCAATTTTTGACTTTACTTTGCAATTATTTTCCCTTCGTTATTTCAATTCTTTTTAATTTATATTCTGTTCTGCTGGCATTTGTACACATCATGGCTTAGCCATAAACTCTGACATTACTTTCCAAATAGTTTAGTTCAATATGCCCATCTACATTCTTACTATTACCAAAAAGTTTTTTCTGTTTTAAGAAAAGGGGTTTTACATCTCTAAAAGCTATATTGTACAACAACATAGATAAATATATAATTTTTTGTTGCTTTGATAAGAGTGATTATTATTCAGGTTAAATGTAAAACAGGACTTTGGTTTTCCTGACCTCCATGGGACCCCCATTGGCTGGTCCCCAGGAAGCTTTCCCCTTTATCCGTCCTTATGGGTGTCCTTTCCCAAAGCTTTTAAACTCTTCTGTGCTCAGCCCTTCTGGTAAAATTTTAACTGAGCAGATTTATAGAGGAGTGGCTTAATTCTATTTGTGTGAATTTTAATGCAAAGTTGAGATACTTTGAATAATTTGATTATGGCTTTATAAGAGGATTTATTTTGTGAATTATTTGTTTCTCCCAGGCTTTTAGTGCTTCTTATTTCTATAATTTTTCATTTTTTCTCTTCAAATTAAACTGAGATTTGATTTGATTTTGAGAACAAACAACATTTAAATGACAGTAATGTGAAATTATTTTGTAAGTTTTTATTGTCAAATGTTGAATTCTCATAATGATGAGCAATAAATGTAAACTTAACCTGAAACTATTCTGTGTTTCATGTCATCTTTCTTCCGCACCAATGAAATTCACAAATAGAGCTCACCAAAGTTTGCTTTGCTCCTGTATCATCCTCATCTCTATCAGCGATATAATATTGATTCTCATGCCTTTATCTCTGCAAACACTGGAGTTGTCTGACCGACCGCTCTGCAGAAGATTAAATCTTGTTTGCTGGAGACCATGGAATTATATGAATATGTAGTGTGAGTATGTGTGAGTGTCTATATCCTCCATTTACCTATACCATATACCTCACCAATACAATCCACCAATGTCCTTCCTTCATGCAAAAGTAGGTTAGCTGACACGGCAGTTACCGTGGCAACCAGCTCTTTGCTTTGCTCGTTGAAGAGTAGTTAGAGAGTGTGTTCTCGCAGACAATGTGCACAGAGGATCCTAACAGGGCTAGTAACAAGGTCAGAGAGTGTGTGGTAGGTCCATGTATTGCAGGTGTGCTTTCTCTGGGAAATGACAGGGGGGAAGAACAATTAGAGCTTTTTATCGTAAGAAAGTATATCACTTAGCGCTATTTCTCCAATAGAATTTGCACAGTAAAGGTAATCTATGTACTGGCATGCAGATATTACCTTTAGTTTTCCATATTTATGTTTTTTGTTTGTTCGTGGAGAGAGGTTTTGCCATGGAAGTCAGTGTTAAATATCAAAAGAAAAATATCCAGTATCTCATTTTTTCTCCTGTGGCATCAGATTCATGCTTGAAAAAAAAAAAACTGACCATATCTTCAACTTCTCCTCTCAGAGTTCAAACCTCCTCTGGGCTACTAAGAAAAAGCAAGAGGAAGTTTGTTTTTAATGATTTCTCTGCAAATTAGAGCCCTATCTTCATTAAACGGAGCAGTAAATTAGGCCTCCGCTGACTGCTATCTTCTCTGAGATGCAGGACTTTGATGTGGAGCTGAGGGGGGTTAAAATAGGGTAACCGGTCTGTGACAGCTGCTGTACTTCACTGAATCACCTCCAACATTTATGCATTTCAACCATAAGACTTCATACATACTTAATCATATTCCACCAGTGTTTTAATATTTCCGTGGATCAAGTGATCTGAACTTTAAACCTCAATTAGGTTCATATATTTGTCTCAGTAAGATCTCAGAAATATTTGGGGATATTATCGATTGCTTTAAAGCACAGAACATCCAGCCTCTGGCTATTTTGCTGAACTTTTACTGTTTATCGGAGGAAATGCAGCCTGACAAGACCCTTTAAATTATTCCACAGTCTAAGCTCATGAATAACGGTCATAGTGTGGGCCAAATCAGTTTCATCTGAAATCACTAAAATCATACTTTCATAAACACACTTTCATGTAAATCATCTTCTAGTGTTTTTTAACTCTTGTCCTTTGTAGTATCACAGTCAATAACTACCATTATCAACTGTTTTCCTTACTCTCTGTCGCCAATAATCTTCAGACAATGTCTAATGTCACTTACTGTCTTCACCCTGCAGGTGTTCTCTGTGCCTTATTTTTTTCTTGTCAGGCCTCAATTAAATTGAAATGTTTTTTGTCAGTACAACAGTTCTGATTACATGTAGATATGTCTGTCTTTCACTTTCGCTCTCTTTGTTCATTCAGCCATTGTTTGTCTTACTTTACAATTTCTTTTATTGTAGCTGTGTTGTTTTTTTTAAACAAAGACAGTTTTCTAACTGTTAAAATATAACAACAGGTAAAAGGTATTTTTCATAAATATTGTTTGTTGTACGTTCTCTTTAAATTAAAATCTTTATTTTCCTTGCAGGACTTCTTGAGGTAGCATGGGAGTTTTGCTTATCAAGCCTGTATGTGCTTCGTGGACTTGGAGAAGGTATATGATCGGGAGTTATGTGGGGGCTACTGTGGAAATATTAGGTCCTGAGGCCAGTGCGGCAAGTCGGGTCGCTGTATGGCCAAAGTGAGAGTTGTGTCTGCGTTCTCAGCACAAAGTTGGATAGATTACCGCTATGTGTTGGCCTCCTCCAGGGCTGCCCCTTAATCACGATTCTGTCTGTGATTTTCATGGACAGGATCTTGAGGTGCAGCCAGGAGGGAGGAGGGTTTCTGGTTCAGGGACCTCAGAATTACATCTCTGCTTTTTGCTGATGATGTGGTTCTGTTGGTTTCCTCAGCTGACCTCCAGCAGGCACTGGGGCGGTTTGCAGCTGAGTGCGAAGTGGTCGAGTTGAAGGTCTGCACCTCGAAGTCCAAGGCCATGGTTTTCTGCCAGAAAACAGTGGATTATTCTATCTAGGTGGGGAGTAAGTCTCTGCCTCAGGTGAAGGAGTCCAAGTATCTCTGGATCTTGTTCATGAGTAAGGGTAAAAGGGAGTGTGAGATTAACCGGCGGTACTGCTAGCATTGTGCTGGGATGTTGTGGGGAAGAAGGAGCTGAGCTGGAAGACAAAGCTTTAATTCTACCAATCGATCTAACTCCCAACCCTCACCGTTGGTCATGAACTCTGGGAATGACAAAAAGAAAAAGATTGCGGATACAAGTGGCAGGAATTAGTTTTGTCCTGAGGGTGGCTGAGCTCAGCCTTAGAGACAGGGTGAGGAGTTCAGACATTTGGAGGGGACTAAGAGTAGAGCTGCTGCTCCTTTGCATTTAAAGGAGCCAGTTGAGGTGGATAGGGCATTTAAACAGGATGCCTCCTGGACACCTCCCTTTGGAGGTCTTCCAGGCATGTCCAACTGGGAGGAGACCTTGGGGAAGGCCCCTGCTTGCTCAGCCTGCTACCACTGATTATAGGAAGAAGATGGACGGATGGATGGATGGATGGATGAATATCTCAATCACAAAGAGAGTCTCATTGATATTCATAATCTTCGGTGACTGTAGCTTAGTGAGGAGTGTTTGGCTATTACCAAATTGGAGAGTTAAAGGCTCAATCCAGCTCCTGCAGTCACATGTCAGTGTGTCCTTGGGAAAGACACTTAACCCCAGATCGCTCCCATTGCAGTGTCAGTGGCATGTGAATGTGTATGGATGAGTATGAACAGGAATAGTTAGCACTGATGGACACTCCACAACAGCCTTTGCTATCAGTATGTGAATGTGGGGTGTGAATGGATAAGTGTGACCCGTAGTGTAGAAAGCACTTTGAGTGGTCAGACAACTATCATTCAATCAAGAGACTTAACATGAGACAACCAAAATTTCTTTTAAAGTTGGAAATGTGAAATGTCTTTGATGGATAAACTCCATCGTTATGTCTTCATGTACTTTAAGGGGTAGTGAGGCAGACAGCAGGATAGGATACCCCAATTTGGAGTCTAGATACTGTTGGTGGTGATGGGAGGATGTAGCATAAGATGAGCGGTACTTGGGGACCTTGACTCAGACACTGATGAGATGATTGAAAGTAGCAATGAAAAGATGCAGGATGGCATGGAGGAGCTGGACCTGGACACTGCTTAGATGTAAGGAGCTGGCTGGGGTGGAGGAGAGTTGTAGCAGTGAAAAAAACTGAAAGACTACAGAGGAGAGGAGCACTGATTTTTAAATATAACTGCAGCAGAATGGGATTGGCTCAGAGCTTAAGTGAGTGGACACCCATCCATGCTGATTACCAGAGCAGGAAGACAGAGCAGGGAAATGGAGACATGTGAATGATTGATTATTAATATATTATAAAAGCTCAGGTCCTTTTACTATTTGCCATTTTCTAAGAGTTTTCTTGTCCATGATAGGCAGCAGCATATTTAAATGTATCTTTCCCTAATAGAGTAGATTCCAGGCTGCAGGGCTTTACTTTAAACCCTTTCTCTAATTCCACTGAACACTTTGGGAATAGAAAGGGGCTGTGAGTAGGTGGAAGGGTCAGTTTTCTTCAAAAAAAAAAAAAAAAAAAAAAGTCAAATGATCAACATTTTTAATGACAACTAATCTCTGAATTTCCACAGTTAAATGTGATAAATCTTTTTGTTGCATTTCAAAATTCCTACTATTACAACTGTTTTTTTGTTTCATTTTGGGGGGTTGGTGCTATCTTAAGTGGCTTTTTTATGCAGAACTGCTTTCATTTAGAAAGAAAATACAGATTTTCAGGTAGATCAAAATTTATAACATGAACTTAACCAAAGAAAAAGAAGTTGTCATGGCCACAAATTCTCTATTGGACTGAGGGCTGGGCTTTGACTCAGCCACTCCAGAACATTGTTTTTCTGCTGTTGTTTTACAAGCCTTCTGAGCAAGCTGCTTAGAAGCATCCCCACGGCGTGATGCTGCCACCATTGTTCTCCATTGTAGGTGAACATCCAAGGGGGTGAATAATTTCTATAGGTACTTTGTTTTAAATCACTGTGGCAGGGAGATGTTGTGGTGGCTTCACCAATTTGCACTGGCAGGCACAAAAAAAGCCCTGCAGATTAGAAAAGTTTGTTACAAGTTTACTAAAGCAGGGATATGTTTTCTGACTGGGTTGTAGAAAAAAGACCAAAGCTCCCAACGCTTTTTAACAAAATAAAACTGAAGAAGTAAAAGGGAAATGAGATTAGTATTGCCCTGTAAATGAGGATATGTCACTGATTTTGTCTGATTTAACAATGCAATCTCATACTTCCTGGTATACAGGAACCAAAGACCTGTGACACTGAAAAGATGCATGCAATCAACCAAACATCATCACAGTCAATAAAGCCATAAAAGAAGCTGTCTTGTTTTTGTATCAAAAGGAAATAAAACTTATTTTGGAAATTAAAGCCCAACTGCAACTGTCTTTTTCAGCTGGAAAATATGAATCCAGTGAAGGATGACACATAAAACATAGAAGAAGCTGGTGCATGTAGACCATACACTTTGTGCTGTTTAAAATGTTAAAGACAAGTATCAAATATATCAGCCTGACTCTGTGCTTCAGTGTAGTCCCTTAAATTTAAAACAGCAGATTGCATATGTAATTAATGATCATGCAGATTTACTACATCATGAATGCTTGTGCACATACACCTTGTACTGTAGACTGTAACTTGTTTAATTATAATATGACTACATTCTTTATATATCTGTTTCCTTGCTGCATATATTTGATAATTGGAGAAGCCCGCTGTGAAGTATGGGATGTGTAATCCTTAATCATTTCATGTTATGTTGCCTAATCAGATAATCCCTAATCTCATCATATCTGATCTTGTTCCATCTCTTCTCTGTCACATTACGCCTCGTGTATCACAGCTTCCTGCACTGTATTGTCTCATCTATTATGAATGACACATTATCTCACATATCTTGTTTTCTTCTACTCCATTTCACTGTATGCAGTTGTTTTTGTGTTTTCCTGTTCCTCCATCCATCACATCAAACACAGGTTTGGCTTAATTTGTGTTTTTGTCCGGTGTGTGACCGTGCAGCCATCATTCTCTCAGCAGAACTCATCAGTCTTCTTGTTATCCTCTCTTCATCCTCCCTTTATCCTCTCTTCTCATCTAATCTCTCCTCCTCTCATCCTCCTTTTCAGTCAGGAAGCCCCTGGATTGACATCAATGAACCAAAAGAAGAAGAAGGATGCAGACAGGATGACAGAAAAAAACGAAAGAAAAAAGAGAGACGAGGAGAAGGGGTAGGGAAAGGAGAAGGGCACAAACTTAAGAGAAAGTAACAAAGAAAGAGAAAGTGACAGAGAGAAAGAAAATATAAGTAAATATAAAAGACAAAGTGGGACAGAGGGAAAGACAACGACGGAGCGACAGAGAGGGAGAGTTAGTAATTACAGGACTGCTAGTGTTTTCAAAGCCCCTCTTTTATCTCACCCTTCCTGTGGCTGAGAAAAGGAGAAGCAGCGGAAAGAGGGAGGAGGAGAGGAAGACTCAAGTCCAAGCTTTAGTCGGTCTCAGACAACAGGCACCAGTCATCAACACAGAGACACACTCTCACTAATTTATAGCTGCTGTTTCAAAGACATTTTATCTTCTGAATCTAGATGTGTGTGTGCTTTTGTCTGTGGTGGGCTTCATGTGACATACTTTTAGGGGATTTAAGAAGTCATAGTTTTGTCAGTATGCAACTTTCCCTGTAGGAACAATAACACTGTTAACCATATACTCTATATTGTGTGTCTGCTATATGGGTTTGCTACTTTTACCACTAGAGATAGACACATCAGTAATATTATTAAAATGAAAGACATTTATTTACATTATAAAGTTAAGATTCACCACATCTTACATATTTTAGGCATCAAATATTCAGATTTTTTCCCAAATGAAATGGTTTCTGTGTTCCAGAAGAGTAGCTTCTTTATTATCCATTTATTTAAACAAAATTGTAACTCTGGAATTTGAGCTACTGCACAAAAAGACAAAGCAATTCTGAAACACCAATTTTGACTTGTGATAAGCAGTTTTCCCGCATTATTTTTCAACTAGTTATTAAAAATTAATCGTCAAATTCAGTGGTAATGTTTCGTTTTTACTTGCTGGATTTGAAAGTGATTTGAAAGCAAACTCTGTTGCTCAGTTTATGAGGAATTCTCCTTCAAAACACCGGGCCACAGATGACAATGGCAATTAAACTGGACCAATTTAAAAATGTTTATCTACAATGATGGATAACATTTACCACTTGAAATCTTTCTTTGTTTTGTTTTGTTTATTTTATTGTTTTCTCCCGACCCTCACTTTGAGAACCATTGCTCTATATGGGATCAAATATTGAGCTCTGCTAGTGAAACATCCAGGAGGATGAAGATCAGAGCTTACCAGGAGTGGTAATAATGCACCTGTGAGTTTTCTCTAAAGCGAGCTCAAACTGGAATATTTTCACAGAAAATAGCACCAAAAACAACGAACCCTAAAAACAAATCCTCAGGGCAGAAAGTCAGCAGTCTAAACATCTACAACCTGTTGCATCTCCCTTTGATGCATTTAATCTCCCTGTAGACATATTTAGAGACCACCTCCTCAATAGAGAAGGTCTACTGTAGCAGATTCCAGGCTGTAGGACCACTGTACCTGAAGTTCAAGACAGACTTTGAGAACAGAAAGCAAAAGCAAATTTTTTTGACTGAGTCACAGAGGGAAGACAGAGGGAAGACTGTAGCTCCAGAATAACCAGTTTGGGCAAGGTCCTTAACTCCTGGAACACCTGTCTATCTGTATGTACATCACTTTGGATAAAAGCATCTGCTAAATGACATTTTAACATTGTAACATGAGGAATAGACTTCTGAGAAGCTGGGAACCAATGAGGTGGCATGGAAGAAGAGACTGAAGTGTGCAGACTGAAAAGCAGAAGACCTGTGAGGATATCAATTAGATGTTGATTAACTGAATGGAGGTGGCTGGGGTGGAGGAGGGTTGCAGCCTCCACACAGAACAACAGGCTGATTGTGGAAGAGACAATGACAGATTTAAAATCTGACAGGTGCATGAACATGGGTGCAGCACAGGGGGGAAAAAGGGTACGATTACCCAGGTCCACAGTGGGGAGCGGCCCTTGAGAAGCCTGTTTTTCTTTCTTAGTAATTAGTGTCATTGTCAAATCAAAAGCGACTAAATGAATTGGTCAACTGACTGGAATTTCTATCAAATGAAGTAAAATAGAATAATGGGGGGGGGGGGGGGGGGGTATGCTCCTCCATTAAAAATGTCCAAATGGTGCAATCCCACACTGTGAAATGATGCAAGTAAAATTGATTAACCATCATAAAAATACTGCTCATAAATGAGGAAATTATGGTTTAAAAAATACATTACAATGCATAGATATCAGTAAAAGAAATGCAACATTTGTTGCTCGGCTAGCCAGTTAAGGGGGGCCCTTTATTCTTTCTGGGGGCCCACAATCCCTAGCAACGCCCCTGTGCATGATGATTGGTCAAACGAGGATGTGGTAGAATCTGATTAGCTGAGTACTTAGGAGAGTGAATGCCTATAATCAGCTGATCATCAGAGTGGGAAGAGAGAAAGAATGGAAAAGGGAGAAAAATGAATGAATGGTGACTAAAATATGAGCAGAAACAGTCTTCCTGATTGAACTTTTGCTGACCTCCATTAATAGCATATGGTTGTAAAAATTATCACAGCACTTCAAGACTTGCCCCAAGGCACACCACTGTGCATTGCCAAACCATTTAAGAGCCACGTGTGTACAGTTTCCAAAGATTTAAGACACGAAGAAAATGCATGCATGTATGAAACATCAGAAGTCTTTTCGTTGCATCAAAAGAAAAACAAGAATTATATCTGAAATAAAAACTCAGTTGCAGCTTTAACTTTTTTAACAATACTATATATTCTTCACTGAAGTATGATTTGGGGGGAGTATTGTGCAGTGCTTTATTTTTTCTCTAATTAAACAGCCTGATTGGATGTAGTTTCTTACATGAAGGAAGGATCATACTCCATTTTAAAGTGTAATGAAAAATACTGCAGTAGAAGTCTTCTATCTAAAGATATTAGAGTGAATTAAAGCCTCTGAAATCCTGGTTTTTAGCTTTATCACACTGTATTGGAGATAATGTAGACTGAGGTCTATTTCATTACGGACGCTAGGTGGTGCAGTTGAGTCGTAGCCCGCAGCGCGTTAATTGTCGCCTCAGACTCCGGTCTACCTGTGACACGTTAATCCGTTTCTCATTCAGGGCGGAGAAAACTTCGCACTTTTTTCTCATCAAGGAGGAGCCTGCAGACACACCGACATGCACCAAAGTGGAGGCTGAGACACAACTTCAACTTTGTGGAGTAAAAAACTCACAGACAGCCAGCCAGATCCTCGGCGATGCTTCTCCGACACCACGCGAGAGATTGATCAGCGATCACCAGGACTGACTTCCGCCGGCAGAGCCCGCAGAGCGGCGGAGAAAGCAGAGCAGTGAGCCCCCCTCGCTGAGCTCCAGGTAAGACGTGTGAGCAGCTCCAGCTCTCAGGAATGCGAGGACGGATTGCTGCAAGACTTCGGGAAATTCCTGAGCAACACTTATTATGCCAAACAAACATGTGCTTTACGGTCATTTTACATGAAAGAAAGGCTGAAGAAGCTGTTAAAGGACATGTTGGCTAAATGCTGAGGATGCATGCCAAAGGAGTTGAAATAGCCTAGATTTGATTAATAAGCGTACAGTTACTCAATTTGGTAAAATGTGTAAAAACGTGAGACCCCCAAACACTTAACACTTCAATCATTTTTCACCGGCGTATTCCACCTAACTAGAATAAGCTGCATGTCTGGATACCGATTTGGAAAGTTCTAAAATATTGATTATATTTCTGATATAACTTTTACATGACTGTAATCCACATGTAATGTTATTTGGAGCAGTGTGTGTGTGCTTCCCTAAACATATCCTGAAGTGTGTGAAAGGTTCTGTACATGTTGCTGCAAAGTTTGTAGCCCAAGGTGGAAGAAATGTGAATGTTTCTCACATCACTAGCTTCACTGTAAAGCTTGGGTTAGTCTGTGACAAGGCTTTGATTTTTGAATCCCAAACATGCAGATATAAACACATGACTTAACTCTCTTGTAGGTAGCAAAGGATTTTGGGTAACTGAACAACCAATGATTTGCTATGTCTTGGAGTGTGCACTTGAATTTGGGTTATTTGGAGAAAGTGTGTCTCTGACCTTGCACACCTTTCTTTTTCTGTCTGCATAATTGTTTTTTTTGGTGCCGCCTGGCTGTCCCGGGCCCCCGGGGGAAGTCCTGCCCGCAGACAGGCAGCCCGGCCCGGCTGGGGACATGCCGGGTCCTGCCGAGCCTCTGAAGTCTGCTGGCTGACTTTGAACTGTAGCTGCTGGAGGTGGAAATCAATCCGTCTCTATCCCCCTCCTCCTCCTTCTCTCTCTAACTCCTTCTATCTCTCTATCTGTGTCTCTCTCTCCCCCTGCAGCCCCCAGCACAGCGTCTCCTCTGCCATTGAATCTTTCATGTTCACAGGTAGACACAGAAGACACAGAGAGGGAGAGTAACTCATCTTCAAAAGGAGTTCAGATGATTTCTGAGGATTAAAGGGATGAAGGTGTAAAAAGCTCACAAAGCCAGCGCCTATAGTCATGATCATCCTTTACTAGCCTGAGGTGAATAGATAATTTGTTTACTTACTCACTTAACGCTGCTTGGTACTAGAATTTACACAATGACCCTGTTTATCCCAGAGTGATGTCATAGAAAGGAAAGCGTTGTGTTTTCTTGTGAAAGTTATCGTTGAGATTTATGTCACAGCTGATTCTAATCCACACAGCGTTTCCATTTCCCCTGGTCGAATAATTTATAGAGCTCAGGAGACCTGTTAGGGTCCAAAGTTTCATAATGCTTCACACATCTGAGAGGAACTTCTAGTAAACATGTCAGAGACAGTTTACTCATGGAAGCAGAGTTATTCCAGCTCATTAGGTTATTGTATTAATGTACGTCATATCAGCTTTATGAAGGGTTTTATCCAAACTGCTTCAACTGAACTATCAGCATATGCACAGCTTTCTGTCTTATGTACAATGTGATTTTTTTTTATGTGTGAGAATGTAAGACTTTAAGATTTACAGGGCTAGTTGAGCGATCCAGGAGTAGATAAATCTCAAACACAGTGTCAGGTTGATCCCTACAGGGATGCTGACAATCATGTTCAGAGTTTTTATCACATCTGGAATAAAAATGCACAAACTTCTGCCATGGATTGAGGCATCTGAAGTCCGGCTTGGCATGCATGCTGAACCACTAAAATCTGCGCCTTGAAATGTAAATTACTCACAGTAGAAAAATTTTAAAACGTTCATGTGTAAATATGTTTTGCTTGTTAATAGTTCATCCTGATTAAGAAGGTCATACTTCACTTGAAATGTGCATTGAAATCAACAGAAAAATGGCCTTTAAGTGTTATTTATTATGACAGCTGTCAAAAAGATATGAACTATAATTTTCCAGTGAAATAATTGTTGAAGGTTTTGGTGACACTTCATATAAACCCTACCTCTACAATGCATTAATACCATTGGATTAATTGATTAATCGTGGCTAAGATACACAATTACTGCACTAATTTTTTTAAACCCTGATTAATTGCATGCTTTATTGTCCCTTTCCACACACACTGGTTAAGGCACGTCAGTGTCTCCCTGCAGCCACAGTGATGTGAAATAAGTCCACCACTGCTCCTTTATGTGTTATTTCACTTACGCTTTAAAAAAAGTCAGACAGCTCAGTGGACAAGTCAAAAGTCACCTGAAGCTTTTTAATTCTACCTTTTTTCATTTTCAATCCATGACAAGTACCTTTTTTGTGGTTAAGTTCATGTTATAATCTTACATCTATCAGTTAAAGCAGGTCTGTATCAAAACTGGAATCAATTACCCTTAGTTAAAGACTGGATAAAAATCCAAAAGGGCACAAAATAGTTTAAAATGCGAACATTTAAGTATATGCATCTATAATGCTGTGTAACTGCAGATATAAGCAGTCATGGTTATTTATAACTAATTCTTTATAACAGCAATCTTAACTAGTAATAATACCATTGTCTATAATGAATAATAAATGTAAAGTGATAATGTTTGCATATGCAGTTATAAGTATTTATGAATATTCTGCCTCTTTATAGTAACACTTGTCATATACTAAATACCTTTTTCTAATGACTTTGAAGGTTGAAAATCGATACAAGATATTTACCGGCCACTTGTTTTTGCATAGATCAAACATTTCTTGTGCTTGTATTGCATTATTGTCATTCTTTAACACATTATAGGAACTGTTTTGTCAGTAAAAGTCACTGTAAGTGGTAATACATATGCTACGTAATGTCATGAAAATGACTATGCACACTGTAGCACAATTTAAGCATGATTATAATTGTAATAGATGCTGCAATTTTAGTCAGTTAAGATTACTGTTATGAAGCATTAAAATATGCCTGTAACTATGGTTGTACAGTATTATAGGCATGGTATAATCAATTCAGGTGTATGAATGATGTGTTTTAGCACATTAGGCTTAATAGAAAGTGTTTGCAAAGTTTCAATACTTTACAAACCATGAGTTTTAAAATGATACAGTCTCTGCTATTTTAATGAGCCCTTATTAAAAAAGTACAGAAGCGTAAAAAAATGACATGTTTTGAACCAGAAGTTGCCTCAAGATCAAGAGAGAGTACTGTCTTGAATGTGGAAAACATGTTGTCAACATTTTTGGACAAGTTAGACAGCAAGGAGGAGTTTGCATGCAATTTTTTGGTAGATAAAACTGGAACTTACCCAATATTGTGTACCTCAGACTTCTGTTTATGATGCTGTGTTGTTGAAACAAGTTTAAACAGATTGTGACGACCCTACACAGGAAAAACTGGAGTGTTGAATTCTCAGTCTTATTTTAGAGTTAATGTTAACACTCAAAGTGGAATTTTAACTCCATTCAGAGAAAATAGCCTTCAGTGTTGGGGTTATCTGATAGTGCTGATGCATTCACTGTTAATCTAATTATGGAGAATCAGTTGATCTAAACTCTGTCTGCTGCAATTTCAAATCTGGGGGATGGAGTTTTTCCATTATGCCTTGGTGCAGAGTGTTGATGTTGCCTATTGGTACAGTGATCACTCCTGGGATTCATTTGTTTAAGTTTCTGGTGGATTATTGTTGGTTTTGATGTGAAACACTTCTGCACCATGAGCGAAGTTACCAGTATATACAAAGTTGGTCACTTCCTGACAGTGGTAAGGGGATGGTCTATAATGATGGAGAAATTGATGACTGTCAACTCAGGGCATATTCTAGCTCTGTTTCTGTCTCATTACTCCATGGTTGCCGTAAGACATCTCACATTGCCAGTTTACAGTTGTGTATCGTGAGTAGGCAATCTATTTACAGGGGAAGTCCTTTCCTGAAGTGTACGTCACCCTGAGGATGCACACTCCCGTATAGTAGTTGGCTATACGTACGCTTACAAATTGGTTGCGAACTGCCATTAACTCAGAGAAGATGAAATGGAAGTTCGCAAATAACAACTTGCCGCTACATTTTAGGATTTTATAGAAAGTCTGCACATATTTCTGATTTTTTTAAGACACCAGTTTCAACCCAGTACATGCAAGAAGTTTCCTGAGAGGTATCGAGGGCAGTTGGAGCAACAGTGTGGCATGCAAATCGAGACAGACACTCAGACATACAGACATGCCAAAAGTTGCCAAAATTAGATTTGCATATATTATCTAAAACCATGGTTAAAAAAAAAAAAACACCCCTATTAGACACTTTATAACAAGGTATTTTAGTAAAGATGCCATGTAAACTTATTTTTTAGGGTTTTGCAGTAAAAAAATGTAATTGATGTTCATTTTCTGGGTGGGGAAGAATAGTTAGGAACCACTGCTGCAGACTCACTTAGGCTGAACACCCATATTACTCTACTAAAAGAGGAGACAACAGGCCTCTACCAACAATTTACTCTTCATTACTGTGCTCCAAATTGCTCATTATCACCAACCTCCTTCCATGCTGCATTAGTATTTTTTGCTACACACCTCGCAGTCACCAAGACAAACTGTGTAACTTAAAATAAGGTGAATGTACTTCAGGTGTCCCCGAGGGGCTTCCGGGAGGTAGCTGCATTTCATTATATTTTAATTAACATGCAATAATCTCAGCAAAAGCAACATAAAAGGAGAAACAATCTTTTTTAATCATAGGTTTCACTCACACCACTGTTATTTCTCCATGCACAGTGCAGACAGTTTAACAAAGTGTTACTAAATCAACGGTTGAAACCTCTTCGCACAGAGGCCCTGGGGAGCAAGTGTAATCAAAATGAGGTTTGTGGTCTAATTTGTGTCTGCAGTTCTTAGGAGTCAACTTTGGTTAGTCATTTTTTCCTTCAACACTGAGTTTGATAATTAATGTTTTAAGTTGTGGAAAAATAGAGATACTGAATTGGTTCTAAAAACTTTTTTTAAAGGTTTGTTCCTGAAGACGATAGATAAATTGAAGTGTGCTGTGCTGTTAGCTGATTTGATGAGTAACTCCCTCTTATGTTGCTGATTTGATCCCTAAATGCTTTTTTTCAGGCTCTGTTAGGGAGACAAGTGGGTGAACAGGAAGTTGCTGAGGGGTCATATTGTTGGTATGTAGACCTTTGAATCATAAGAGAATGGATTGGTCCATTTTTCTGTTGTGAATCTGCCTGTGTTTGTATTTTATAGTGTTAATTTTTAACTCTTGTGGTGTTATTTTAACACATTAGAGTGTACCTTTAACACAACAATGTGTTTTTTTGCTTGTTTTGGTTGTAAATTTAACTTGTTTTCATCATAAATTCCTTACCCATCATCACAATATAACTTTCATACTTTGCTGAGATTGCCATCTCATGTCTCATGGCACAGAGGAGTTTCCTGTAGCATAAATTGAGTAATGTGAGATTCTTTTACCAGGGCTATGCCCTTGATGAAGGACAGTGAAATACTCCTGCTTCAGCTTCACTCATTTCCATCTTAAATTTTCAAGACTGAGATATCAACACACCAGTTTTTGCTTTGTGGGGTAAGCCAAACGCACCTGTTGACTCAATCCCAATATGCCCCCTACCACTTAGCCTTACCTTTATGTTTTGTAATTCGTGTCTAGGGGTAGGGTGTCCCAGTTCTTGTTGGAATTGTGGGTGAGGGGAAGTTGTGAGGCCACATAACCCTTCGAATTGACACTTCAAATTGAGTGAAATGGGAAATCTCCTCGAGCCTTGTGAAAAACCTGCTAGATTCGAGAGAGGGGTCTGGCTGCAGACCATTCATTTGTGACAGCCACTCTGACAGACTGTTCATCTGAGAATCTCAGGAATGGAGTGCCGTGATTTGCTGGTACAATAAATTTCCAGTTTTAGATATTTTTTTTTTAAATTAAACTTCATTCATAAACAAAGTCTGGCAGCTACATTCATGAAATAGCCACATTGCAATCATTACAGACCAAGCAACATTCCATAGATAACATAGAGAAAAAGGTCAGGATTAAATGATGTAAATTCCCATTTTAGAAGTAATTACACAAATGTTGGCTTGCTTTATTAGCTTTAGCTAAAGCTAACAAAGCTATGCTGGACACTTAATTTTTTGCTAGCTATTTGATTAATGTTAGTACATAAGGCTATGTAGCTAAGTTAGTTTTAGCAATGTGAGCTCAAGCTAACATAGCTATGTATATAACATATCTATGTATCTATGTAGCTTACATAGCTGCTTTTTGAGCTTAACTTTGGCTACATTAGCTAAGTAGCTCTGTTATCTGTAGCTAAGTTAGCTTTGGCAATGTGAGTTTTTAGCTAAAGTTAACTTAGCAATGTAGATAGTGTAGATACATGGCTTACATAGCTTCTTTTGAGCTTAGCTTTAGCTACATTAGTGAAGTAGCTCCAGCATTTATGTAGCTTACACAGCTAACAGAGCTACGCCTGCTGTGTTCACATGTTTTCATGGAGTGTGAGCTTGTTTTCCTGCAATCAGACTGTTTACTTGACTTTATAAAACATTTTGTAATCAGGTTTTGCAGGTCAGGTTTTAACTTTTAACTTTTGGTATCCTAACCATTACCTCAACATTTACCATAACCCTAAATGTAAGTTTAAATCTATTTTATTTTAACAATTGTAGCGTGTATATTTCCATTCTGAGATATACGCAGTCTCAGATGACCGTCTCAGAGTGTCCATCAGAAATGAATGGTCTGTCTTGTCTTGAGAGATTTGAAAAAACAACAATCTTATATCATAATGTTATGTTGTTGCAATGCATTGTGGTCCTTTTGATTTTGAACAAACATTTAAAGAAATTGCCTATAATAGAAATACTAAGTATTGTTATCTTATTTGGTTACATAATGCTGTTGACGACTACTGATGACGTATCAAGGGCTTGAAAATCGTCCCGTTTCATGGGTAAAGATGTCATCATTACCTCTTGTAACTCTATTTCAGGGAACAAGGAGGCGCTCAATAACAAGTGGTATGGTTTAAAGATAGGGGCAAGAAATGAATTGGGAATATATGTACTACATAACTAGTTATTTGTTTTATTGATGCCGTAAGTGTAATTAGATACCTCTGAGTAGAAATCAGAATAGATTTGGGTTTTTGTGATGTGAAAGCCCATTACAGCAGTGTTTTTTGTACAAAAAAAACTCAGCTTAACAAAGGGGAAACTAAAGGATTTTACTGCCTACAAGAAGAAAATTTGTATTTACACACTTTGACTAAGGATGTAGTGTTTTTCTGCAATCCCATTATTGTAGGTTAGTAAGAAGGTAGCAATAAACACACAGATTAATTTCTGTCACTGATAAGACTTCCCACCTACATCCATTACTAAACAAACAGAGACAGAGACGGGGGGGAGACGTTCTGCCCCTGCAGAGCTAACGAGGGGAACAAGGGATCAGGGAGAGGAGACGATGAAAGACAGATCACCGGCAGGCAGAGAATCAAAGAAACCTCCTGACTGACTCGAGCTGGGATAGGTGTGTGTTTCTGAAGTGTGTGTGTGTGTGTGTGACTTCTTTTCATGTGCCCTGAGTTTGTTTTTCCTGCGCACAGAGTGGGAAGCTGACACTAAGTCTGTAATTAAAGCAATCAAAAGATGAAGAGAGATGAAGAAACATTATAGGCGAGTGCACACACATGTGCATATACACTTTTTATTTAGTGCCATTGATGTTAAATTACTGGAGGTGTGTTTGTGCTGCTTGAAAAAATCTTCTCATTTGTTTCTTTCTCCATCTTTTCAGACACTTCTTTCAGTGGAATATGTCTAACTGAATCATGGTCTTTAGTTGACATTTGAGCTGTCGTATCTCGGTGTGTCCCAGTTACCTGTCTGATTTGTCAATTCTAGCTAAAGCATGTTTTGACACTCCCCTGCAAATACATTTCACACTGATAAACCGTGATGCAGCAGCAGGAAGGAAATGAGTAAATGGATGTTTAGTCGGCAGATGAGAGCCAGCTGCCGTCTGAGGTTTGTGT
Source organism: Cheilinus undulatus (assembly GCF_018320785.1). Taxonomy (NCBI): domain Eukaryota; kingdom Metazoa; phylum Chordata; class Actinopteri; order Labriformes; family Labridae; genus Cheilinus; species Cheilinus undulatus. Next base: position 21,408,140 of record NC_054879.1, read on the forward strand.
CTGTCTCCAAAGTTGGAAATCACTTTAATCATGGGTTTATTTCACATCAAAGTCAGATGGGAATCATGTTGCATATTAGACTTATCTGTGTCTGCCTCATTTACTTTCTGACAGCAGAGACTTGATGGCTACTTTGTCCAGTGAGTTGGACTTTCATCAGCACTGATAAAGTCTTACTAGCCTTGAAAAGTGTCAGGAGAATTTGAAATATGTCAGTAAGTGTTAGCCTGATTAACAGAATTGGGATGCAGTAATTTATGCATACTTTTGCTGCAGTGCTTTCTCTCTCTGTGTAGTTGTTTTTGGAAACTCTCAGTCTGATTCTTTTCAAGGTGAAATCAGTTGGTTTCATTTGAGTGACAGCTCTGCTGCCTCCCATCTATTTACTCCCCAGCTGCCTCCAAATGGTAGAAAGTAGACAAAGTGCCAGCAGCACATTCCTCCATCATAATTCACTGTTTAAAAAAAGAGACAGACAGGGTACTTATAATTACTTAAATGTGGATTGACAGTGGATTGGCCAAATTCTTGAACACACACTTGGAATTATTATTGAAAGTCGGAGCAGAAGCCTCAGTAACACTTGACTTACGGTGAGCTTTGATGCTTTTCAGGCAGAATAGGAGAAGTATTTTTACATGATTAAGACCACTGTACAGTTAATGACATGGTATTACCCCCAATGAAATCACTCGACTTCTTTCCCAGAGTATTATCAGATTACTTTCTTTGACTTATACCCTGATATTTCAGAAATCATTATTATTTTTAATATGTCAGAGACCTAGAGTGACAAACCTGATATTTAGTGATGAAAAGAGAGAACCAATGTGTTTTAAAGCCATGCCTCCAGACTACATTAAGGAGAACTCTGGTCTGAGCACTGTTTTTATTTCTATGTAACTATAAAGCATTAAAATAGTGTTGGTGAGGTTTTTGTATTTTGTGCCCCTCACTCCTCCCAAAGATAGGGTTGTTGGCCTGAGTAGAAAAAAAATAAAATAAAGTAATTAATTAATAAATGAATGCTATTTAAAGTAAAAACATTTATATATTTTTTACTTAGTTTTTAATTTTTTTACCAAACAGTTGAATATTCTGGTACTGTTGGAAGCAATGAAATGTTTTTTATATTGCATAATTCTTAGAGATGTAAAAAAAACAAAAAAAACAGAACACTGATGTAAATATAATAGGGGTGTGACGAGACACCTCACGAGACAAGATTTTACACTTTTTTTTTTTTTTTTTTGATTTTGAGAAAAAATACTTAGGTGGATAATATGTCCTTTATACAACTGAAAGTCCTAATTGCGCAGCATTCAGGTCTGTTAAAAAATGATTAAACTATGCTCTTCAAATCAGACCTTTCATTTTAATAGACTAACACATCTTTAATTTACTACACTTTGCACTCATTGCTACAATTACAATAACTATATTTAATATCATATTTAATTAAATATAATAAAAGCATTTTGATTATTTGAAAGTACTTTAAGCACTGTTTACAACAAACTGAAACATAAAGAGCTGCATCAGTAAAATCAAATTATTTCTCATCCTCTTTAAGGACATCCATATTAAAACACTTAAAAGAAATATTCCTGTCAAAAACACATTTGCTTTAATTTACAGAAATACATTATTTTATCGTTTTGTGGTCTTTTTTTCTCATATGAGCTTTCACAATGTTTGACATGATGCACAGATGATCGTGAATGTTAATGTGTGTGCGTTGGTGAGCGTGTGTCTCTGCTCTGCCTGCTGTCAGATAACAAACATCAAGGTATAGCTCCTGTTAATAGCAGCTCCCTTCCTGCCAGAGCTATACCTTGACGTAAACATGAGAGGCTTGCTGTTAGCATGTCATAGGAACAGCTTGTCATGACCGTCTTTTTTAAACTAGAAAATGGAAATAAAGTTGTGTGAAGGCTGTTGAGGGTTATACTCACATGTAAGGACTCAACCAAAGTGATGAGTAACCACATTAAGCTTGATATTGACCTACAAAGAGGAATGAAGGCCGGGGGAGCTAGCTGCTAATGTTAGCTGCTCTCCACACAGCAAATTGGACTCACATCATAATGGCCGACACTATGACCCTGTGATGAATTTGTCTGTTCTCTAGGCATTGTCTCCTCTGTGGAGTAGTCAGTTAAGCACAATTTAAATGGGCGTTTAGCTGGATAAGGAAATAGACAGCTGGGAACATCCTTACCCATGACCCAGATATGATAAGACTGGCATGTCATAGAAGTCGTTGCATCATCCGCCTACTTTGACACCCCGCCTGTGTTCAACAACTGTTTCCTGACGCCTACCAAAAGACCTGCATATTGTCTTTATTTCTTCATTAACCAGTGTCAGATTGTTTTTTTCCCCTCTGGGAGACCTTCTCTTTACATACAGCGAGGCCAGCTAACACAAAAAACAGTATTTAGCTAGGCTAACTTGGCTAATTTTCCTCTACCATGTTTTTACAATCATACCTCATGTTCTATTTGAAGGATAGCCAGTCCATTTTTTCCTTCTTCCTGAGGATGAGCCCACAATTGCTTGTTCTTTGTAGTTTTCTTCTTTTTAGAGGAAAAAAACCACCAGCAGAGTGTTTGTCGTAGCCATATTGTGAAGGCAGCAGATAATATCACAATACCAGCAAAGATGGGTGGTTAGCATAGCATAATGTCAGTCTGTAGGCCAAAAACGGACGAGACTTTTGTTGCATTGTCTGATATGGTGCCGTAGTAAGGTTGTGTACTCTGATCTGGCTATTTAGCTGTTTTCAAATGTGAAATACATCTGGAAATACATGCTAAAACTGTCAAAATCAGATTAAACTCCTGGGTAGAGTTAACGGTTAAAGTAAGGGTAAGGATACCAAAAAAAAAAACAAAAACAAAACAAACAAAAAAAAAACAGACCTGCAAAAACTACAAAACATTTAGTAAAGCTGAGTAAACGGTATGCTTATAGAAATAAAGCTTGTCCTCCATGAAAACACTCTAACCTAGGTAAAATAACAAGGGCTTAAAGTAATGAAGCTACGTTAGCTTAGATTAGATTAGATTAGATTAGATTAGATTAGATTAAGCTAGATTTGCTAAAGCTAGACCTGTTTTAAAAGTAATGTGAACAGTGGTTGGCTTTAGTTTTGTTAGCTTAAGCAAAGGCTAACACATTGGCTTGCATAGTAACAGTAACTATGTAGCTAGCAAAGCTATGGTAGCTTTGAGTAAAACTTACAAACCTAAAGATAACCATCATTTGTGTGACAGCTTCTATAACAGGTAATTGGATCACGGATTAGACATTTGACCTATTTCTGTTTTGTTAAGGAAGTGTTACTTAGTCTGTTATGTTTGCATTATGGTGCCAGACTTTGTTTATGAATAAATTGGAATTGGAAAAAAAGGTTGTTGTACCGTCAAATTATGTCCCTTCATTTCTTTTTTTTTTTTTTGGAGCTGGTGCAAGTTTTAATGACAGACAGCAGAAACTTGATAGAGGGGAAAAACCTGTGGTTGAAGTTTATCATTAAGATTATTAAATGTTTAGAAAATCACAGAATTTTTCTTGTGACCCTTCTTAATAGTTAAACAACTCATTATGACTTTTGTGTCTGGATATTGTGGCTGCCTAGCTTACTTACCAACGCTAAATTTGTTGTTTTAGTGAAGCTGTACTGACCTGCTGTCCTAATGGAGCATGACATGATCAAAAACATTCAATCCTCACAATCCCAGGATTGATCGATACCGTGTGATAGCTGGAGACCTTTCTTTAAACGGACATCTGTATCATGTAAAGGAAAGCTAATGCTAACCATCTCGTCCTCTGTCGGGGGCTCAAAGATGGTGAGTTTGATATACTTGCTGCTTGGTTGTCTGGAAAACAGCAGGATTTAGGGTGTTTTAGGGAGCACACACACACACAGGCAGGCGGTCAGGGTGGGTAACATGTGTTTAGGATCTTGCTCAGCTTTGGCAGGTTGAGCTTCGGTCTATAAAGGATAAAAATAACAGGCTTTTTTTAGGGAAAGCACAGCATTGATTAACTGTGTGGCTTGTTTATGGCCTGGAAGCACAGGGATTATGTGTGCGTGTGCAGGAGAGTGGGTTTATGGAGGGTCAGCGGATACCCCCTGACGGTTCAAAATTATATATTCATTTTGGAGTGATGCATCAATCTTTTAGAATTGCATTGGGGAAAATCAACTACCAGCAGCTTAAGTAGTGATAATCTATCTTGTTTGTGGATCAGATAATGTTTAATAGATGATAGAAAATATAGGCAGAAAGGGAACAAAAAGAAAGCATGAACAAAACAAGATTCAATGGAAAGCAGATTTCCCATTCATAAATACCAAAAATATCTGAGACCTCTGCCTCCACATGCCACTGATTTAATCCTCATCAGAAATTAAGTGCTATGGGAGAGCCCACAAACCATCTTCTAACCACTTTCCTTATCCTTCTTCGCTGTTTTGCTTCTTGGCCAAATTCCACTGCCACTGATTGGTCTTTTACTTAATCAGTCAGGAAGTGATTATAGACCGACACAATGAAAATCCCTACCAAGGTTAAACACAGATGGTAAAAAGCCTTTTTCCCTACAATCACTGGTAATGGTACAGAAGAACATAAAGAGAGGGGAAGCATAGATCATTAAAATAATTTCTGTTAATGAATTTAAATCAATGGGTAAGGAAACTGTCTGGTAAAACCTGGCATCGGGTTGGTCCATTAAGTGCATTAAAGTGGTTTAATTTAGCCCAAGTATGTGGCTCTTATTCAGAATGCTGAGGATTATTATTTTCTCAAATACAGACATGTTGAAGCCATACCACTTGGTGAATATTAACACAAAGAGAGTCTAAAAAGGCCAGTTTTCTATGTCTAGAGCAAACCCTACAACATGAGGGTACGTTGGCTCATTCTTGAGTGTAGCCTCTTTAGAGAGATATGCAGAACTGATATGTATAGTAGATGTTTGATATGTGACTGTTGACTGCAAATTGTTTGATGTATCTTTGCTATGTTACTCAGGTGCATTGCATTACAATGGATTGACCTGATACCATGCCTGTCATCAGGTGTATCCATCTTGCAAAGTTTCAGGCTAAAACAAGCTGAACCGCCAGACCAATCAGCATCATTTGAGGAGAACAAGGAAGACGATACTGGTGTGGTATTAGATGAACTGCAAGCCTGTAAACAATGGTGGCCACTAAAAAGATAAGTGTGTAGCTAGTAGTGATGCACGATACTGGATTTTGGCCCCCCTTGATTATGTAGTATCCAAAGCCAAACTTTTCAGCTTGCAGCCTCCAAAATAAAGGAGCCAGAGACTAAGGCTGGGCGATATATTGGGTTTTCTACATTTTTTCAAATCAGATATAGTATTAGACATTATCCTTTATATTGATGTAGATGAAATACCACTATAAAATTCTGGCTCATCTTCTTCTCTTGTCCCTGCCTGTTCCCCGCCACCCTGCCCCTCCTCTCTCCCGCTGAACAAAATCAGTAGTAGTTTAGCACAGTTTTGGTGAACACAGCCATACAAATTCAAGAATAGTCATATGCAGGCTTGCATTGTAAGGATTTTTTACATATTACTTTGTTTTAAGCAGAAATCTTACTGTGAGTTGGTGAGTCCAGGTATGGAAGTTCCTCTGAGTTGGAATTCCAACTTCAGATGTTTTAGCGATGACGTACACGACTGGTAGCATTTTGTTGTTTTGATTGGCTTTTAATGAATGTGACAGATGTTCATCCATTTTTAAAAGACTGCCAAACACTGTCTATGAGTTGTTGTCAAGATGGACCTGAAAATTTGATATATCAATGGATATGTCGGTGTTGTGTCTGGTTAGCACTACATGGAGCAGTATTGTGACCCCTTAAATACTGTGAAACTACAAAATATCTCTACAACCCTCCTGAGGCGAAGTAATGAATTGTGGTAAACACTCTAGCACATAAAAAATGGGGATTCCTTTCTTGATAGAAAAAAGGGGAAAAACCTGACCTACCAGTGAGTAATCATGCAGTAAAATCACACTGCTTCTTTAGGACCAAAGCATATTTTTCAATAAAGCGTGGTGCCAGAGGAGTGTCTGTTATTCTCAAGGGAAGACCAGTGATGAATAGGCCATTTCCCTTAAAAAACACAATGTTGTTCTAAAAGACTCTTGGCTTGATTAGTTGACTTTTGACGGTCATAGTCATAACAATGTTGAAGCTCTGTTTAAAGAAATTAACACAGTCTGCTTACACAGTAAGGTCTAAAGCATTAGCACAAAGAATACAAACATGAAGATGATAAAAAGACACCGGCTGGCAGTAATGGGAGGATGCCTGCTCCCACTGCCAAAAAAATGAGGAAGACTGTCCCTGTGTGCTTTGGGAATTTCCATATGTCGACCCCTCCTTTCAGCTACAGGGTCTAAATATCCCTATAATGACTTTTAACTAAGACTCACATTTGGCTGTCATTTTAGCTGAAATCCATATCAACACACTGGATTCTGCTTTGAAGGTCTTTGCTGGATTTTATATGATATTAAGGAATTATACTTGTCACTGTAAGCCAGCAGGGCTGGGATGAAAGGTGCCTCATTCTTTCTGTTTTCCTTATATGATTTTTTTTTAGGGCTAAGGGGTTTGTTTTTGTGCATTTTTATAATGAAGCAGCCTTTAAGGCCTTCCTATTGTTGTGTTGGAATTTTATATTAGATTTCCTCCTCTGACAGAAAGAGCAATCAAATGCATGCTAATTGAAAACAGAGGCTAAGAGGGAGCTAATGAGAGGTGGAAGTGAGAGAGCAAGTTAGGTAAACATTACAAAGTAAGGCTTTAAAAACTTCCATGTTTGTAGGAAAGTCTGTTTAACTGCGCTTTCTAAGCTGTAAACTCACACATTCATACTGGGAGCTACCCAGTTCAATCCCAGTATGCAGAAGTGCGCACACTGTACCTGGTAATGACATGGCTAAAGAAAGAGGGCTTATTTATCAGAGATTATGTACTCGTTAGAAGATTAAAACCCCCCAGGGGGGCAAAAAAGCTCAGGCTGACTTTCATCTCAGACTTGCCCTGACAGAGAGAGTGAGGGTTAGAGAGGGTAGAGAGAGGTACAGAGTGTCAGAAGTCTTCAAACACAGCAGTGTGCATCACTTTAACCCCATAATGAGTAGCCTTGAGGGGGTCCTAAGCCATTTGGCAGTTCTTCATTTCCTGATTGCAAAAAAATGTGCTATCTACCCTTTTATCTCTTCAACAGCAACACAACCATGCACATGTACACACTCAGGCACATGCACACAGACTCACACCGGTTATGGTCTTACCACAAGGACTTGGGCAATTAAGATTATTTAGCCCTCAGAAGCCAACTCTCTGCCATTTATCTATGTGTTAATGTGTGTTAGCATGTGTGTGCATGTGTGTATGTGAGTGTAAGCTGTAATTAAGAAAGATCAAACCCCCGGGGTTGAGGGATTAGCCGTCATTGAAGATCTGAAGGTTTTGTTCTCAAGTGTGCGACATGGAAGAGTGAAATCAGAGGTTTGGAGCCAGACAAGATTTTGACCCCAGATAGCAGATCAGGGCAGCTTCTTCCTCCCTCGCTTTCTCACTCTCTCTCTCCCACACACATCCAAAACAGACTTTTTTGCCTCTGATAGCTTCAGGTGGGTTTAAAGTTTGGCTGTTAATGTGCAGAATTGTGCAGATCTGACCTCAGGACACATCAATCAGAACAATTTCACTCCTTTATGCCCCCGTCGAGGTGTGAATGCATCTGTTGTCTGGTCTGTGGCCCCTACGGTTAAGGTGGGGTTGAGTTTCAGTCAGCTGGTTAAGGTGTGGGTAATGGGTGTGATTCCTTCACAGTTATAAGAAACAAATGCTCTCTGTTATCACACAGAGTTCAAATACTGACGAATGCCCTGTGCTTTTAGACTTCTGCTGCTCAGTGTAGAGTAATGCTTGTAGAGAAAAGACAAGATATATAGTGTAAGAGATTAATGATGCAAATGATACAATCAACATGGTCCAGTGTTTAAAACAATGACAACTGCAAAGCTTAATACACCAAAACCATATCGATATTCAGGGAGGCAGACTTATAGATCAGATAAGATATAATTTATCTTCCTCCAAGGAAATTTCTCTTGTACCAAACAATGCCAAACATGTCAGGGCCAATTATCCAATAAAAAAAGGAAATAAAACTTCTATTAGATGTCAATCACTGATAGAATTCAGAGTCTTTCAAAAGCTCTCAAGCTCTCTCACAGTTTTTGGTTAAACAGTCTATTTGACCGTTGAATATGTCATGCACAAGATCTGGTAATAGTTCCATAAATGGACACAGGCCTGCTGAGTTTTTAAGTTTAAAAATGTTACTTTAGTATCAAGATATCCAGTTTTGAGCTAAACCACAGTATTTAGGTAAAACTAGCCAACAGTGATTTCATATGAAAGGTTATATTCATATTTTAACATTTTCTTATTTAAAAAGGCATGTCAAATGATTGATTTTAAGTATTTTACTTCGTCAGTTAACTTACAAAAATTTTCTATCCCTCTTATTAGTTATGCCAGTTTTGCTTAGCCATAGTCACTTTCTGCACATTTTCTCCTCTAGTCTTCACATAATGCTTTGACCTGCCCACCAGCAACCTCAGGTCAATAAGAATTGGTTATAGTCAAAAAGGGTTAAAACAATTCTAGCTTATTCATTGTGATTGGCAGTTCAGTTTTAAAGACCTGTGGTGCTCCAACCTTATCCGTCCCATTTTACCTGATGGCCCATTTTAGCTGAATTCACCCTCTTTGATAAAATTAGGGTCTCGCACTTCAGCCCCTCCACAAGTGGAAGTTAGTGCTCTCAGAAAAAGACCTGTAGGAGGGATTTTGGCCTTACTAAATTCCCAAATGCAGTTTCTGTGCTCCAGCTTCTTCTTTGGGTTTGCCTGCAAGGAGTCCATTGAATCATCTTTAAAAATCCTTGATCTTATCTGTTTTAAAAAACCTTTTCATTTCAAACAAAAGATTACTTTCTATTAATAAAATATAATTTACCTCAGTTTTAAGAAAAACAACTAATTATATGATTTATAATTAAAATTAGGAAGTGATAATTTGCACAATAAATGTCTGCAAATCAAAATTAAGTCATCATTTTTGCATAAATTAAACTCAGTCTCATCTGTGAATTAAAGTTTGAAAATAGAAAAAAAATGGTGTGCCATTATCTCCCTACAATGTAGATTTTTTTATTTTTATTTGTATTTGTATTTGTATTTTTTTTTTTTTTTTACAAAAGATGGATCTTTTGTAGTTTACAAAGATTCATCTTCCTTCACTTTTTTTGTTTTCTTAATCAAAATGAGAATGACCTTAAAATGATCACTCTCTTCAATACAAAAATTCATATTGAAATTGCAATACAGGTTGAAATAATCACAATTTCATTTTTTCACCCAAATTGTTCAGCCCTAGTTTAATCTATCTTATATTGTGTTGGTTATAAAAAAGAATGATTCAATGATTGTGTTTGTTGATGAATAACTTTGATGAAAAACTTTTTCAAAGTATTGCGTTTTAGATGCAATCACAAGGCTTTTCATCCATTTTTGCCCCTTCTACTTGCAACTTTAAACCCATTTGTGCCACTTTGTTTGAACTTTTGTGAAACTTTTAAACCATTTTTGCTGTTTTGTTGCTCATTTTGACCCCTTTCTTCCTTCCACATTTTCCCAAAAAAATGCTTTTTACTCTTTATTTTGCCAATTTTTACCCATTTCCTCCATGTTTTGCCATTGTTTGCCTATTTTTGCCTCCTTAACCATTTTTTTTTTTGCCACTTTTCACCATTTCTTGTCTCTTTTCACAATCACTTAATTCTCTTCTATTAAAGTTGTCTCAGTCTCTTCTGCTTTATTTCCTGGCGTCCTGACATTTTTGAACATTATTACCAGGCTCTGAAGTGTGACGTTACTTTCATTACTGTTTACTTCAGTGTGCCCATCCACATTGTTAACAGTACCAATAAGGAGGTGATTCTGTTTTTAGAAAGGGAGTTTACATTTTTAAATCAGCTATATTGTGCTGCAGCATAAATAGATAAAGTAACTCTTTTGTTGATAAGAGTGCTTACTATTCAGGTTGGAAATAAAATATGGTTATCACAGCTTAACTTTACAGTGGACCAGGATTTTTCTGACCTCCATGGGCCCCCTAGTTTGGCTTGGCCTCAGACTTTTCTCCCCTTTATCCCCCCTTATGGGCGGCCTGGCTTCCACCTTTCTTTCCTTCTTTCTTAACCTCCATTTCTAAAAGCTCAAACAGGCTCCCTGAGAAGTGTTCTGCATAACAGTAATTAAGGTGTGTTTATGTACAGTATGTCTTCTGTGTGTGTGTGCATGCTTTGACTCCACCACTGATAATGTTGCGACTTGTCATTTTTTCTTATCCACTGTAGATACATAAATATGACCTTAAATCTGATTTAGCTGTGGAAATAAATTTGAACTTGTTGATGAGAAAAGAGGGATCTGAAATCTGAGATTGTAATGGATACTTTACAATAAATCTTTTTATTTTCCTGTGTTTAATGTGGCCGGTAGTCTCTCATCCCTGCAGACATGCCTCATAATTACACTAATGACTCTGTCTGAACAGGGACGCTTGAGTTATGTCCAAGAAATGAGTTACTACATCTGTTAAATTAATCAGGATTGTGCATTTGATTTCATGGGTCTAATTGACAATGTTAGTTCAGGCTATTAGAGAGCCTTTATAACACAGTGAAGCTTCTACAGTGTTTCTTGAAGTCAACAGAAGGAGCTTCTGTTGACTCTTATCTACACCGCTGTTCACTCTCAGAGACCACACACATTTCTCTTCCTACAAGATAGAGGAAAACACAGAAAAACAATAAGATCAACACCATAATGGGTGTCTGCTTTCAGAATATCTAGTAAACATTGCGTGATTTATCTTCCCTTTCGCTCTGCGTTAGTTAAGACATTAAAAATGAAATTTTTGTTTTCCTTTCCACAAGTTTTTCTGAGACCAGAGCCAACACATATCCTTTTAATTACATTGGTGATCGTGCACATGTCCATAGAAATAAAAAAGCAATAACTAATTACAACACAAACTCCGCCGACACACATCTCTGTTGATTTTTGCCTTACAGAGGATTACATGCAGACTTCATTAAGTCGTCAACGGCATTACAACAGCCAGAGTATCACAAGTATTTCGTGTTTCTTTTTAGGGATTTGCACTTGTCAAAAAAGAAATCAGCTTGGTTGTTAAAATAAACACTATTTTCTAATGTCTGTAACCAGTGGTGTAGTGCAGGGTATACACGGGTATCCACTTTTTTTTGTCTCAATAGAGTATCCCCACTTCTAAAGAGTATAAATAAAGATTAAGCTGTGTTTTACACACACCACAACACCACTTACTGTACCCAGTTTGCACGTTGGCATCACAGCTTTTGTTGCAGCTCTGCAAGTAAGAAAATGTTTTTTTATTTTTACCCTTTTTGGAGTTTATCTGATCTAATTTTTTGCAGCACAAAGTTGCAATCAAATCACTCATTGGTAATGCGAGGTTTCCCAAAAATTAAGCCACTACTTAAAAAATAAATGGCCATATAATTTAGTGTTATTAAGTGATATCACCATCCTTTATGGGAGCAGAGGTGAGCCAACAGTGATGTGTTTCTGCAGTTATGAGCCTGAAGAATGCCACGGGCTGTTCTGCTGCTATTACATGTTTATGGGCGATGACGTGATGGCAGCGGGACAATGAACTCATCCGGGCCACACACACTAACTCCATGCCACTGACAGCACTACTGTTTGCAGGAGCAATTACATGATTCTACTTACATGATGATTTGGCTGTGCAGAAACTTTGTTGCAGAAGGTGTTTGAACTGCATTAACCTCATTTTTCCTCTCTGAACCACAGGAAGAAGACGCAAACATGTCAGAGAGGAGAGGTCAGAAGAAGTCCGTCTTTCTATCATCATTATTAGTAAGTCATTAATCTTTTTGATTTGTTTCTCTTCCTCCCTTTCTTTAAGCGCCCCTTTAAAAGATGTAATAAAGTTGTAGCTCAACCCTAAAATTATCGCTGTAGTTGTAGTATCTTCAGATAATGGTCCACACTCGATTCTGTTTGGCCTGAGCGCAGCAGCATGCTTAACTTTGCAGCACTTTCCCAATTAGTCAACCTCATATCATTTTTCAGGGAGCAGATACCTTTATAATCCGATCAGTGCTGCTCTGTCATTGTTTTGTTACTTACTGGCAGCGTTCCCAACAGCTTCTACCTCAGCCTCTCTCCCTCCTCTGTGATCATCCAGTGTGTGTACACAGGAGCACTTTAGAAAGCCTGTAGTCAGGGGTGTCAGTGTACTACATCAGCCATGGTGGCCTTAGAAATGCATCTGTGCTTATTTAAAACCACTGATGTGGTTCAAGTGTGATAAGTGACAGAGGAGTTTGATTCAGGTCTTTCATAATACATAGAGCTATAAGAGAAGGTATATTTACTTATAAGTGCCAGCTAAATTTACATTAAAAAAAGGAGCTCAGGACATGTCATATCCTTGTTTCATTCCTGTGGGTCTCACCCTGCCAAAATGTATTTAATTCTCACAGGATGCCTGACTTGTACGCTCTAAACTTCAAGCGCCTGGAGGTGTTAAAGTGGAACTCAGCCAATTTTAACATGAAGTTTGCTTTACTTATCACAGTCTATAAAAGCAGTTATAAAGCTCCACAGGAGATTTTACACAATCCTGCATTAGAAATAGGAATGCAAGGCTATAAAAAGAGAGAAATGCTATAGAGTTGCATGATAGGAAATGCAGGAATCAGTTTTTTGGCAGGTGATCTATCCAATTTTAATTAAAGTGTTTTTTTTAAACGACCATTTACATTATGAAGCATAAATGTTGCCAATTATTGCATTATGTTAGATGAAGCTTAAAGCTAAGTTTCAGCCCAGTCACATTTAAAAAAAAAAAAAAAACTAAAACAATTATAAAACACTACAGAAAAACTAGACAGCAGCACAAAGCATCTGTCCATCCATCTATTCTTTATCTTCACCACTTATCCTGTTCAAGGTCGTGGGGTGGCTGAAGCCAATTCCAGCTGTCACTGGATGGTAGGTAAGATAAATGACTGGCTACCTGCCAGTCAGTCACACGGCTGGCACCTGCCATGTTCACACTCACACCTACAGAAGATTAAGAGTTGCCAGTGGTAAATGGTAAACTAACTTTTCTAGTCCTGAAAAACTCCTTAAAGACTACTTGAAGAGCTGGAGGTCACACTTAACCATACACACCTTCTCACCCCACCTTTACACACTGATGGTGAAGGCTGATATGTAAAGAGTCCATCAGTATTAAAAAATCTTGTTCATATGCATCCATATATCACTGATACAACAGTGGAAGCAAACAAAGATTACGTGTCTTGCCCAAGGACACAGCCACATGTGAAAGGGTGTCTGCAGGGTCTTAAAAGTATTTGAAGTTGATAAATTCAGCCAAAGTTAAGGAGAGGGGTCTGGCTGCAGGCCATACATTTCTGACAGCCACTCTCACAGATTGTTCATCTGAGACACCGAATATCTCAGAAAGGAAGTGCCTTAATTTGCCCAACGTATTTCCAGTTTTCGATTTTTTCAAAAATTCAACTTTATTCATAAACACAGACAGACTGGCTGTTACAATGTATGAAATAACCAAACAGCAAACATTAAAGTCCAAGAAACATTTGATAAATAAAACAGAGAAAAAATGTCAATGTTAATTTATGTATAGACCCATTTTAGAAGCAGTTACAAGAATGGTAGCTCACTTTAGCTCCATTATCCTAACCTAAAGCTAACATAGCTTCACTAGCGACGTAATTAAAGTTAATACATAAGCCAGTGTATCTAAGTTAGCTGTAGCAATGAGAGCTTTTGCAAACGTAGCGAAAGCTAACTTAGCTATGCTTATAATATAGATACATCTTATGTAGCTGCTTTGTGAGCTTAGCATTAGCTACTTAAGCTATGAAGCTACATAAGCTGTGTTGCATTAACTATAGCTAAGTTAGCTTTAGCAATGTGAGCTTTCGCAGACATTGCTGAAGCTAACTTAGCTACACAAATAACGTAGATATGTAGCTTAAGTGTCTACTTCGTGAGCTTTGCTTTCCCTACGTTTGCTATGTAGCTCTGTTAACTACATAGCTGTCTTACACAGCTAACAGAGTGAGCTACGCTGGCTGTGTTAGAATCAGGTTTTGCATATCAGGTTTTTGACTTTTAATTTTTGGTATCCTAACCATTAACATTACCATTTCCATTACAGAAGGGAACAATTTCAGAGAACAGAATGTTGTCCTATTTTTATCTTACAGCAAGCTCCAAAAATACATAGATGAGTCACTACTGTAGTAGAGATTAAAGATGTAATCTGGTTTTACAATGTATGAAAAAGGTCATAAAAAGGATATATTTGCTGCCAGATTTTTTTAAACCCTGTGTGACCGCAGAAGCTGGGAACAAACTCTTGACCTTGCAGTTGAGAGACTACCACAGTTTCCCAGTTAGCATAGTGAGCAGGTTTTAGGCCAATGGGAGGAACCTGGAGTACATGGAGAGACAGGAAACATGCAAACTTGCACAGAAAAGCAACGTCAGACAGTGATTCAAACCATGACCCCTAGAGTACTAACCCCTGCATCACCATGCACCTCCAGCACAGAGACATACATCATGAATAAATACATTTATTTTTCAAGTTAATAGCAATGACATGAAATTGGTGATTATTGTGTTGAGTATCCTTCAGCTGATGTTCAGTCTGTTTCAAAGCCACTGTTAGATTTACTATACTTTATTTGTGTATAGATTTAGATCCACATTAGCTATGACCAAAGTAGCAGCTACTCTCCCATGGGCCCACAAATGCAAACACTAAGAATTCAAACAAGTTACTTTACTAGAAATCCAAAACAAAATGAAAAAAGATGCGAATAAAGTAATTATTAAACAACAGCATTGATGACAGCACAATAAAAGAAAAGAAAGTAGAAAAAAAGATGAACCCACTGGCAACCCTAAAGGTAATCTCTGCTGTGCACACATTAAATTTACAGTTTGAAATAAATACAGTGACTACACAATGACACAGAGGTTCACTTAAGATAACTGAGAGATTGTACAATTTTGTTCATACATTTATAATTATAATAGAAAATATATTTTGTAAACTGGTGGGACATTCCACCTTGTCATGAAAGCTTAAGCTCATATTACAATCCATCAGGTGTTTGAGGTAAAGTCAGTTCATTTTGAGTCTGGGGTAAATTACTAACAGACTACTTGGCCTGTGATGATTGGTCTCCATATAAACCCTTGATACATATACACAAAGGAAGTGTACATTTGTATACGTAGTGAACCAGCATCCTGTCTCTGCTGTCATGAGCTCCTTCTGATGAAGAGGAGACAGAGAGGGAGATGTTATTAAAACAAAAAAGAGGATACGGAGAGAGTTAGTCATGCACTTCTTTTCTCTGCCTCCATTAGTTTCTGGACTGCAGATGATTTTTTAAAGTCAGTTAGTTTGTTTGGGAAAGAACAAAGTGTGCTAGTTAAACTATAAATACCAGCTGCTACTTATTACAGTCAGCCACGATGACTGAATGCCACACACACGGATACCCACACAATGCACAGACACACAGTCTAACACTGGTATTGTGCCATCTCTCTCCTTCACACAAACACATCTGACAATCCAAAGAGTCCAACTTTCTGAGGGATGCAGAACAAGTCAAGGGAGGGGGATTGTTTTCTTTGCTGTTTCCTGCGAATTAAAATGATGATGTTGATCTTCTGTAAATCAATTAATTTGTTTTGACTTTGCCAGAGTCCGTCATACAATGCATTTATTTATTTCTGCTGCTGTTACTGCTGCAGATGTTGTCATAAGAAATTTTTTATTGTCTCAGAGACAAGTTGATGTGGAAAAAAAATGCTGTCTTATAACAACCAACCTGTTAAGTGTTGGATAAGTTGCACTTTGCTTCAGATCATACAGGTTTTTTTTTTTGCAGAACTGATCAACCGTTTCTGACTCTCAATAGTAGAGGTGTAACTATTGACAAAATAAATTGTTGCGAATGGCTCTTGGTTTTGAGCCTGCTAGTTGCGTCGTTGGGACAAATGTACACATAAAATGTATTTTTTCAAATCAGGAATTTGAAAACTTTTTTGAACATATTATCTAAAGTGCAGCATCAACAGTTAAGGCGTGCTTTTTTTTAATATTTAGAGACTATAAGATAAAAAACAATATAGAATGAAAATAAACAACCAGTCTCCAATAAAATATTTTTAAAAAGTGACAAAATCTATATTTTGATAAACTCATACTAAAGGAGTTTGCAGTGCCTATGAAAAGTATTTACCCCCTGGGATGTTTTACCTGTTTATTGATATTATAAATCTATCATGGTCAATATAATTTGGCTTTTTTGTCGTACATAAATATGACCAAAAAAACTCTTTAATGTCAAAGTGAAAACAGTTTTCTACAGTGTAATTAATCAATTAAACAAACATATGTAAGGTAAAATAAATTATTGCATAAATATTCATCCCTTTAAAGTGACTGACCTAATTCAACAGAGCTCCAGCCAGTTGGTGCTAGTAGTCTCACAAATAGTGAAATGAGGATCACTGAATGTACAGTACAGTCAATGTGTTTAAAATGATTGTAGTATAAAGACACATGTTTGGAAGGTTCAGCCACTGGTTCATCAGTATTCCTGGCTACCATTACACCATGAAAACAAAAGAACACTCACAGAAACTCAGAGAAAAGGTTATTGAAACATTTTTTCAGGGGACGTATACAAAAACACTCCCAAGGCACTGGACATCCCGCAGAGTTCAGTTAAATCCTTCATCAAGAAATGGAAGGAATGTGGCACATGTGTAAATCTGCCTAGATCAGGCCGTCCTCACAAACTGAGTGACCATGCAAGAAGGAGACTAGGGAGAGAGCCCACCATGACACCCATGACTACTCTGAAGGAGTTACAAGCTTCAGCAGCAGAGATGGGGGAGACTCTGCTTACAAATGATAAAGTAATAGTTTTATCTACAACAAGTTACCAACAGAAGGATTAAAAGTGCCCTTAAACCTAACATCATTGTGAAATATCAGAAAACATGTACACACTTGTTCACATATACAAAAACTGAGTAAAATGTCTCATTTTTCATGTCTGTCTTTCTGTGTGTTTTCTTCCAGGTGTGCTGCATGTTTGCTAGTGCTGAGTATTCCAGCTGTGGAGAGTACGAGTTCTTCAACCAGACCAGTAACAGCTGCCAGGCCTGCCCTCAATGCCAGCCGGGACAGGAGCCACATATGGTGAGACACTTTCCAGTGCTTTTTTAATACAAGGTTGTATAGTTTAATACAAATCAATACAATGTATTTGGGTCAGGACGCCCTGTGTGTTGTGTCTGTTGAGGCCACCCACAAAACAGTCTCACAGAATAACACACATAGCTGCACAGTGAAGGGTGCCTAAATCAAATGAACAATTTTTTATGGTTTATCACTCTCATTGACATCGATGTGAAGGCATGCATCACAGTGACTGACTTTCAGTAGTCACACAGTGATTTAGCCTCTGTCAGACAGCAACAGCCAAAAACAACAGAGTGCAGGAAAACACATGAGTGGGCACCCCAGGGTGCCACACCCTATCTAAGGAGACAGACACATTCAAGGGTGAACAGTAAGAATCATAGTCACTGCTTTTATTCAGCTTTTCCTTTAAATCTTTAAATTGACCTGGCTCTGAATTTTATCAGAGAAGATGAATTTTATCTGTTTAAATATAAAGATGTCCTCTGTTTATTAGATTTAGTAGTGATACAGATCTTAAAAGTGAAAGTTAGGTAGCTTGAGAGACATTTAGTTATAATGTGGTTTGATACCTATACCTATTAAATACATTTTCCAAATGAAATAACTATATAGAATTTTATACATGTATGTGAATGAATTGAGACGCACATTTTATTAAAAAAGGTCTTAAGCCACAGCAAAGCTAGCAGCTCACTGAGGCTAGATGTCTGTGTAACTTCTTGTTCATCCAGGTCATAGATATTCAAATCTTCATCAAGGGGGCAACTAGACTTGATTGAGGTTCATGAAGACATTTTAAATGACTCTCAGGTGACTACCCAGATCAAATAATATATAAATGATCAACAGAGGCTTTATTTAATGGATCTGGTCCCAGTCTCTTTAGAATAGAAGGACCATTTTTGAGGAGAGGCAAAATGTCTTCAAGAACCTCAATCAAATCCAGTTTCCCCCCGATGAAGATTTGGACTCACCGAGGCCGTTCTTAGGTGCTGCGTCACTTTGTGATCAGCAAGCTATATGGTAAATGGACTTGAGCTTGTGTATCCTATTCACACACTGATGGGAGGGTTGCTCTGGAGATTTAACTGTCAGTATTAGCTAATCCCATTCAAATACATCCATACCCATTTACATGCTACTGATGAAGTAGCTGGAGCAAATTGGCGAACAATACGTCATGTGACTGCAGGAGCTGGGGATCAAACCTACAATGTTCTGATTGATAGATGACTGATTCCACCTACTTAGCCACAGTTGCCCATGTTAAACAGGCTTAATGGGCACTGTTGTACCATCATGACCAGGTTAAAACTCATGTGAGTGTTTATTAACTAGTCCTGAAACAGACTGTTTTTCCTAATGCCCTAATATAACTGTGCAAAGCTAACAAGAGCATGATTGAGAAGACTACCATGCCTGCTAGCCATGCGTCATGGAGCAGCATGATTGGGTGCAGTACTTTTGCCCTTTCCCTTCACTTCCTATTTCTCTCTTTGTTGCTCATGTTAAGATAGCTAAAGAACAAGGAAAAAGGAAGATGAAAAGGCATCAGGAGTGTCTAACAATATATTTTCTTTTTTCTAGACATTTCTTACACAACAGAGCTTATTAGCTTGTTTTAAAGTGGAGATAGTTGTGCATTAATAATTTCCATGTTCATGTTTGCAGTGTCATGCTCTGACTTGTGTTGACATGGAGGCAAAACTATTCAGCTCACAGGTGTCATAGGCTCATCAATTCGAAGCACCATACTACTATTCTTCGACATTCAAAATAAAAGCGCTAGATGTCGTACTATTTATCAGGGTACCTGAAATATAAAAGGTGGAGAATGCAATATTAGATGGTTACAATGTTGACAGTTAGCTTGCAATGCTGTGTGATGCAATGCTGCACGATGCGTCGCTGCACAATTTTATGCTGTGCAATGTGATGCTGTGGGATTCAATGCTGTGCAATGCGATGCCATGCAGTGCAATGCTACACAATGCAATGCTGCATGATGCGATGTAATGCAATACAATGCTGCAAAATGCTATGTGATGCAATGCGATGCTGCACAATGCAATGTAACACAAGGTGACATAAGATGACACAATGCATGATGCAATGACATGATGCATTCTCCACTTGCATGTGGTTATGACATGGTGTAAGAGGTACAACTGTGTCTGCAGAAGGAATCAAAATAAACACAAACTAAAGAGCTCACAGAATCTTAAAAAAAGCTTTTGATTTAAATTACAAAATAAGTAGTAGGCTTATAATCCAGCAGATTTTCTTCAGTATTGCAGTTATTAGGTTGTAAATTAAATTATTCTGGTATTAAAAAGAGAACTGATCATTATGCTAAATAAGATAACATGCCCACAAAGATTTTTTTAATAGTATTTATGGGGTATGACTTGGGGGAAAGGAGCTACATGCTCAACTTGAACCCAGGCCACCTGCTGTCTGGGCAGCGGCCTCTGCACATAGGATGTAATTTAAGGACATAACCTCTTGGCTACCTGCACCCCTTAAGTTATCTGTAGAGTTAAATGTCTAACTAAAGGGACATGTGTGTCCAGACAGACACAACTTCAAGGTTTGTTAGTCAGATCTAGTTAGCATACCTAAAAATATCTTGTGTTTTATCTTGTGAATACACAGACAGAGCATAAGGAGCTCAGTTTGATCTGCACAGAGTTCTTTTATAAAGAGTCACTTGTCCATCTGAGAGCTTCAGAAACATGATAGAAAAAGACGTTTAACCAGTGAGATGAGAGCCCTCTTTGCACTTGTGCCTGCCTTTTTGATCCGTTGGATGCCACAGTCTGTAATTCATATGTTTTTTGTTCCTGTGAACGCTCCCTGCATGTGTGTTTGCATGTTTCATGACTGCCTTTTAATCATTGGGATAACCATAGAGTTCTTCTCACATCAGACACTTCAGAAAGAAACATGTTCAAGCACAAACACACAAAAACTTTACAGCACATCAAAAAATAACAAAGACTTCTCAGGATGCTTATATAGAACATCTTGTTTCCAGATTGGGTCTGATGTAGCTGGATTATATTTTTACGCTCATTTGCATGCACATACATCTTGGACTTATATTTTGGATTTATTACATTTTTGAGTGGCGAAAGTGATGGTGAGGTGAGGAAGTGGAACTAAATTGGATATTTGACTTTAAAGTCAACTTGCGTGATGTGTGAAAGCTGCTCTACATTGAGGAAGGTCTCCCAAGGGACCTTGCGGCCTGATGGTTTAAGATGCATAACATGTACTGCATGGTTCTTTTAGTGGTGTGTCATCACCCCCTTGCTGGCCTCCTGCTCATCCATTCTTTCTTTAATGCAAACTTTAAATGCAGGGAAGAGTATTTGCTCTCCATTGTAGGTTCTTTCCACCTCCCTGACTCCAGGATATACGATACACAAGATTCAAAGAGGTGACAAATTTGCTTTGAAAAGAGAGAAGCTTTCAATCTGTCTGGAACTGCTTTGAATGCAGAAGCATGAGCCTTGCTGCACAAAAGATCCAACAAGAGCTTTAACCTAAAGCGACAAGATCCCACTGATAGCTCAGTGCAGTTTTATATCAAACAATCAAATGGAGACTTTCGGACGTCAAA
The DNA here is from genome assembly GCF_018320785.1 of Cheilinus undulatus. NCBI lineage: Eukaryota > Metazoa > Chordata > Actinopteri > Labriformes > Labridae > Cheilinus > Cheilinus undulatus. Next base: position 21,429,251 of record NC_054879.1, read on the forward strand.
CAGAAGGGGGGAAATATTAGACGTTTCCGGGAGTCGGGCTGCTGTGGCCTAAAGCTACGAGGCAGAGGCTTGTTTTTAATAGATGGATGAAAGTAAAAGAGACATGGAAGATGAAAGCGAGGAAGCTAAAAAGGGAGAGAGAGTACGTTTGAGCAAATGTGTGTGTGGCCTGTTGTTCGGCCACCCCGCTGTGAGAACTTAACAAGCGTAGAGGGGAGGAGATCGATAACATCAGGATAGAATGATGAGTTGGTCATCTTAAACACTACCAGGCATGGACAAAAACACACACAGGGACCTTTGTGGCCAATCACAAATTTTCTGTCGTCATCTCCAAACAATAATGCCAGATTTTCTTAGGATGTAGATTAAAACAGATGTGTGTTTGTGAGTGTGTGGGTTTTTTTAATGCGTTTGTCCACAGCACAGTTGTAAATCATCATGTTGATCTAAGGATGAGTTCATTGAAAATAGAATTATGACAAATGCGCTGCAGGAGAGAAATATTAACTAAGTATGTGCATGTGTTTGTGTTCTGCAGACCTGTGGCTATGGAGTGAAGGATGAGGACTTTGCCTGTGTGCCGTGCCCGCAGGGGAAATATTCCAAAGGGAAGTATGAGATCTGCAGACGACATAAAGACTGTGACGCCCTCTACAAAGCCACCGTACGCCTAGCGGGAACTCCAGAAAGTGACGCTGAGTGTGGGCCTTGTTTACCAGGGTGAACATCACACTTACAAACACAATAAGTCACTCACTGAAGATGCAATCTGAAAAACAAATGCAGCCACTGTTCAACTTCACTCAACAAAGAACTTCTAGATTTACTAAAGAAATGTAACTGTGCTGCAAACATTGAGTTTGCAGCATCATTCTGGATGCATTTAATTATATTAAGACAGGATTATACTTTTAGCTTGTATACTGTAATCGTCATTTCTGTCCTGACACTTTCTGCAAGTCTAATTGAGATTGTGCATAATGTTAAGATGTGATTTTTTTTACCATAGAAATATAATATTGTCAACCTTCTTTTAATATTTTTACTCTTCTTATGCAGTACATTCACATGCATACTAATAAATCCAATAATAAATAAAAATCATTCGGCCATCTGCACCCAAGCAATACTGAAATTTAAATGTAGTTCAGACCTAAAATTTAAGTCCTGACACACACAATTTAAAGCTTGAGGATGAACAAATTAACAAATTTTGGTCTTTAAAACACACTTTAAAGTGTTAGTAATGGTCATGAATAGAGAAAAAGACTTAAGATGACTGTTGGTCTAGCCTAAAACTTCACTGACTTCTTTGTTCATGTGACCAATATTTAAAGCTGATATAGGCAGATTATTATAACCAAAATATCTGTTTTAAATATGGTATAATTCACTTTTTAAGCTAATATCTTCTGATACTGATATCATACGATAACATTGTGCATCTGTACTATTTTCTGAAGTAGTCAAATAAACACCATAATATGACATGCACAGATTAAATTATCAGATTATGAAACATCAGATATCTTACCAGCTTTTAGCCTAATAATCTGTATTAGGAAGTGCATGTATACAGTTTAATCTGGTTTCTTTCATTTTATTACATCAAGAAGAAACAGCAAACATGGCGAGCTACAGCCAGAGCTTTTGGCAGCAGCCTTGTTGGAAACTTAGGGAACTTAGGGAAACTTAAACAAATTTCATGCTCAGCAAAATCAAGGCTGTAGTGCTTTTAGAGTTAATGCATTGATCCCAGTTACTTCCAAAAGTAATGCATTGATTTTTTTTAAATTGTGATTAACCACATGCTTTATTGTCCTTTTCAGCATGCTGGTTAAGACACTGCACAGTGGTGGAAAATAAGTCCAAAACTGCTCCTTAATGTCTCATTTCGGTCTGAAAACATCCTTAGATGGCTCAGTGGACAAGTCAAAAGTCATCTGCACCTTGTGATTTCAAATATTTACCTTTTTAACATTCCCTTTTTTCTTTTTTTTGATCCGTAACAAGTTATTTTCCTGTGGTTAAGTGTGTGCCATAGGCAGTGTCCAAAACGGTTCACTCATTCCCTACTCCCTGTCCACTATATAGTGATCTGTATCTGGTGGACTACATAGTGAACTCTTTTGCAAAATACAGAAATAGTTTTGGACAACAAACTACCCAAAACTGACACTGAACCGAATGTATTTTTACAAAAAAAAAAATTAAAAGTACTAATAAAGTTTTATGACTTTAGGGGCAAAATAATCAGACATAATTTTGTCTAGAGTAATATATTTTTACATAAAGGTCTGCAGTCATCATAGGGGAAAGACATTTCTTCAGTTTTAAATCCTTAGCACTTTCTTACAGATGATATATTTTGGTTAAACACAAACAAACAAAAATGCCTCAAAAAAATGCTCTGTGTTTTTGTGCTCCTGTCATCCATCTGTTGTGTCCATGTGTTGGTGCATGATGGTAAATAATGTTTTTTTCCCTAATTTTTACAATGCGCTGTGGGATAGAATGGGTGCATTATACATCCCATTACAGAACTGCGTATTCACTATATAGTGCACTTCATGATAATAGGGAGGGATTTTGGACACAGCCAAAATCATTGATCAACCTGAGGTTCCTCATTTTCTTTCAAAACTAAAACTAGTGCGTATCCAAACAGGAAGCCAGTTTCCCTTAGTTAAAGAAAAAAAAAATCAAAAATCAAACATAACATTGCATTTAAAATGCAATTGCTTAAGATTATTGTCACTACAGAAATTCTAAGATTAATTGTGATGAAATAATTTCAATCATTTAAAAGCCCTAGACAGTCATGAATATCATTATCTCCTTTAAAGGGTGGAAGTATAAGAATAACATAATATTCCAAAAGGTTTCTTCCAAAATGGACTAGGTGGGGTTAACAGGAAGTTAATGCAGATTTATTGTTGTTGCATATCACTTTAGCCTCATTCACAGTGTCATTGGCAGCCTTTACATTTTTGCCCTGTGGCGTTTGGCCTTCACTATGACAGAGGCGCAAGGGGGTTAGGGTGAAATGACTGTAGTAACAGAGATGAATCAAAAAACAGCATCAGCAGAGCCAGCAGGGGAGCGTATAGCTCTTTGTGTGTATGTGGAGATCCTTCTATGCTTTGCTGTCTCACCTCTCCACCATGCTAAAAGGCATTGTGAATTGACAGATGTCGACTAGTAATATCAAGCTATCTTAGTATTTGTATAAATTACTCTGGGCCTAAAGGCTGCAGAGCTTTATTATGGCAAAAGTTATAAGAGACAAAACAACACCAGTGGGTCTGATTCAGGGATATGCTCATATTTTGATGCTCTTGAAGATCTTTGAAGTCACAAACTTGTCATTTTTTCCCTGATAACACAGTACGGAAGTTTATGTAAGAAAATCAATAACTACTTTCAAAGAAGTAAAGGTAAAGTCTCCTTTAGCTTCTCATCACAAAAGAATGATATACAATAAAGTCACACAGGAGCAAATAACTGAGTCCATACATAAAAAGTTTCCTAGTATTGTTTATGTACATTATAGATGAAGAATACTCACGTGCTCATCACTGCGGACCACCATGTTGTCTGCAGTGAAACACTCTGCCCTCCTTTGTTTTCCAGCACGTACTAAATCCTAAACTTCCTTTTCCCATGACAGCTGCAGATGGGTCCCTTGTCAGTTAAAGAATAAGTCAATAAGGGACGTTTAAACATTACCAGACCATCCTTTCCACTTCCTCAGCTTGTCTTTCCCATCATCCATCACTCCCCCTCCTCTGGCCTCTCTGGAGAAATTGACTTGTTGTTTCAACACCAGGCTTACAGTTACAACATACAGAGTGTTATTTCGCATTTTTCATCCTCCTGCTGTGTGACAAATATTTCACACATAAATGTTACTGAAGGAAATTGTTTTTTGAGTCATATTTCATCAAATATCTATGACTGAAGAGTGTTACAGCAACGCTGAGTTCATATCCTGTCATCAGTATGGATTCTGTCCAGTTACCCTCTGTTTCTATTGACTCACAATCTGTTTTCACAAAGAAGTTGATTTCATAGGAAATGTGATTGTTATAGCAATGTGTGTGTCCAGAAACAATGGGCCTCATTCACTAATCTCTCTTAGGGAGGTTTTTGTTTGTTTGATTCAAACCCAGCTCACGTAGTTTTCTAGGAGACTCTGACATTCTCATAAGTTTTCATCTCTGATATTTGTTCTTAGTTTTAAAGCATTGTTGCACTCAATTGAATGCTGATATGGCCGGAAAAAATGATTCCTGATTTGTTCTTAATTGTCACTTTTTTTTTTTTTATAACCGACATAGTCATTTACTCACAGTCAACTTCTGTTTCTCAAAAAAGTTGCAATATTTTCTTAGGACTTATGACAAAAACAGAACAGTTTTTACAGTAATAATTACCTTTAATATTTACTGTATATGCTGTACTCGAAGTTAGAGCGTTGTATGCTGCAGTTAGCAAAGATTGTATCTGTCGATTGCAGAAAACAACAGGCCTGAACAAGTGTGATGAAGTTCAGTATGTGAGGAGGGGGCTAGAAAAAAAGAGAGCAAGCCTGCCTTTGTACAGATGGACATCAGCTGATTCCAGCATCAGTGTCAGTGGTCTTTTTAGATCTGGTGGGTCCTATCCTACAGTGCATATAAAGAATATTCATCCCCCATGGGTGTTTGACCTTTTTATTGATTTTATAAATCAATCATGGCCAATATAATTTGGCTTTTTTGAGAAAAACAAGATTTCAATAAGTTCTCTTCAACAGTGGCTTTCTCTTTGCCACTTTCCCATAAAGCTTTGACTGGTGAAAAACCCAGTCAGCAGTTGTGTTCAGAGTCTCTCCCATCTCAGTTGCTGAAGCTTGTAACCCCTTCAGAGTAGTCATAGGTGTCTTGGTGGTCTCCTTCTTGCATGGTCACTCAGTTTTTGACGATGGCCTGATGTAAACCATTCATGACGTGTAGATTTACACACCTGCCATATTCCTTCCATTTCTTGTTGATGGATTGATCTAAACTCTGGGGGATGTTCAGTGCCTTGAACTTTTTAATAACCTTTTCTCTGAGTTGCTTGGAGTGCTCTTTTGTCTTCATTATGTAATGGTAGCAAGGAATTCTGTCTAAAACTGAAGTGTCTTGTGTTTGTTTCTTGTCTTAACTGGCATTATGCAAGGAAGGAAGCTAAGGTCTGGCCAGAGTGCTGTCTATCTATTTTCATACTTTTTAAATTTTTGTGAGGGTTTGCTACAATTTTAGAGGGGCTATTCAAAACAGTGGTAATGTATACCATGTACCGTAATATAAGAGTTAACACTCTGTGAAGCATTTACATAAAAAGTTGAACAATTATTCTTCATCATAACTGAGTCAGAGGATTTTTGCTCATCATAATTATATTTTTAATCCTTTGAACACTTACAGTTTTCATAATGACTAACATCCAATGGCAGAAATTCAGAATGAGCATTTTGTCAAACACGTCCTCTGGATACTGGTCTTTCTCTTGCTGTCCATGAGCACGACACTGCACCAGTCTCTTGTACTGAACTAAATAAATGAAGGCAACTGTTAATAACCTGCACACTGCATACAGCATGAGTACACTCTGCTCATGTTCTCAAGCCCAAATGATTTAATGCCTCTCCCACCCAGTGACAGACCACCCCTCTCTTCTTACCTCTAATAGACGCGTCATGACTCAGGGCGATAATATGAACCGAGCCATGTTTTGTGCCTTCTAGGCATCAATTATGTACATTTCTTCACTGAGGCAAACTTTTCACCTTAGCAGCCTTCTTATACTTACACCATGAATGTCTACAAGGTAGTGAAGCCACATCTACACACCTTACAAGGTTTTCTCAATTTTGGGACTCTTATACAGAGGATTATGAAATTACTAATTAGCCTAACCAGTTCTAGTGTAGCTTATTTGAACAATGTATGAGTTTCTGGTGTATACTCATGTTTTTTCATGTCCCTCAGGTATTACATGCTGGAGACCCGGCCCAGAAACCTCTATGGGATGGTTTGCCATTCCTGTCAGAATGCACCACGCAACACCAAAGAATGTAAGACCAACATCTTCATTTCCTCTCTTCCTTCCGCTCACATCTTTTTAACCTTCCGTCACAACATCCTCTATTAATCCTGTACCAAGCTATGAATTCCCCTTTTTTCTTTTTCAACGTGGATCTTCACATAGACCTGATATCCGCTGGATTCAAAGCTAGCCAACATTAAAGTTTGTCTGTCTAAATGAAAGGAAATAAAATGGGACAGGCTGTGCAAAAGCAGATGTTGAAAGCCTGGACTTGCTTTGAGGGAACAGTTGGAAGTCAGAGGTTGTGTATGAGTTCTGCCAGACCCTCTGGTCACTGTCCTCCCCTGTCAGCAGGCCTCACTGATGGACACAAAGGAGCCAAACACCCATCCCACCCCCTGTATCTCTGCTTTTTCTGGCAGCAGATGGCTGTTTGGCAGCTTATCCATAACTTCCCTCAATGTTTGATACTATATACATCCGTGTGGATGTGCATGCATGGCGCCAACTGTTGCTGCAACTACATATCTGGACCTTAATATTTACCAGAGGATGTCTCTAATCAGTTACCCAATCAGTGTTGGCCTTTGTTGTTCATAAATGTTTTTTACTGTCAAGAAGAAACTCATTGTCTCATACTGTTTCTTATATCAATCCTCTTTAGTTGCAGCCACCTCCTCTGGTTGTATGTGATTTTCAAACTTGAGCCAAAAAAAGTTTTTTTCTTTCTTTTCCCCCCATGGTTTAAATAGCATTTGAAACAGCTTCTAATTATTTATATACAGTACTTTTCATTTACTGATGCTTCAGTTATAACTGGCTTCTAAGCTGACCTTGCCAAGTTTACCCAGTCTGCACACTTTTTAAGAGTTGTTCGCTTAAATAACCTGTAGTTCACATTCAGGCCCTGAATAGGTTTCTCAAAATTAAGGGGAAATCCCCCGTAAATGCCTCATAGGGGGAATTTTAACTTCTTTAACCCTTTTACTCCTAGTGCGTCGTCGACGTGCTGTTGAAGCACACTTTACATGACCATAATTGCATGACCGTTTGTGCTATCGGAAAAATTCTAACAGTTTCTGAAAGCTAAGAAACTGTGCTTTACAGCCAGCATGCGGTTATTTCTGTAATTTCCCCTTTTTCCACTAAGATTCTAGCATGAAGTTCCCCTGTTTTTTGTGTTTCTTCATTTTAAACTGCTAAAACACTTAACATGCAGTAATATGTAAATAACTGCCATATATTAAAAGTTCTAAGTATAGTGGAAAAATGGGCAAAAGCACGTACTCAAAGGACATTTTCTGGGCCTTTTATGGTTAAAATAAGAAAAGAGCCCAGAAACTCATTTTTAATTTAAACAGTTAAAAAAAAGACTTTTTAAACATGCAGTACATTGTACACAACTGCCAGATATTAAAGTACTCTGGAATAATGGGCAAAAGCACTTACAAGACACTTTCTGTGCCATTTAAAGTTAAAAAAAGAACGTGTCCAGAGACTCAGGAATTAAAGGGTTAAGGGGACTGCATTTGTAAACCTAACTTTGGGTTTTACTACAGATTTTACCTTAAATTGCCCTTTTTCCCTCTTTTTCAAGCATCAGTAATTCTATAACCTGTAATTTCACAATGGTATAGCATTATGTCTGGGGTTCAAACTATTGTTTGTGCTGTTGGATCAAAAATAAACTCTCAAAGAGACATATTTTGTCCAAACCTGGGAGAGTTATGTAAGACAGAGAAACTGAGAAAACATTTTTTGTCCATTATAAATAAACTTCAGAATCAAAACAATGTTTTATTGCCAAGTACACAACAAATTTGACTTGATGTTTTGGCACAATACAATTATCATAGCAGAAGAATAAAACAGAAATGACACTATAAAAACATTGTGTCTGCTGGCAGGTGACTTGAATATCCCAGAGCCCACTGGTGGTCTGGCAGATTTTTTAAAACTATTCCGTTATTTTACAAAAGAACTGTTCATAACTTACTTATTCTGACCGTGTTAACCATTACAGGATAAAATCACCACACTGTAAGACCAAACATTTGTTAAAAAATGAGATGTGTCAACTTAAAAATCCAAAATATCTATTCCAACACAATTTTTCTGAATTTATTGAACACATTTTTAGTTTTAAGTAAACAGCACTCTATCATCCTAAGTTTTTTTTTTAAATTATTTGCAAATCTTTCTTTAATTTGTATAATTTTCCCAGAGTGCCTCTTGGGGTTCAACACTTTTGCACCATAAGTGAAGTTACTGACTCAGTTAGAGATGTCTCACCTAATGGGGAGAAACATACTATGGTATACTGAATGTGATGGAGGAGGACTTCCTGTTTCAGTGTGGACTCTTTACTCATAGTCACATGTAGTCACTTGAATTCTAACTTGAGTGGCATAAATGTTCAAGATTAAAGAATAAGATAGAAATAAGGGAAAATTGCAGTGCATAAAGAACATGTAGCTTTACAAAAAATTCTTAAACATAATTGTTATGAGTTGGATTTTAAATTTATGCTAAGGTTAGGAAAGTTTCCACAGTGAAGTTTAACTTTATAAAGTCAAATTAACCCAACATAAATGTACCATTAGAAGCACAGCTCAGCATTAGAAGCTTTCCTGTTCTCTCCTGATCATTATATTCCATCCAAAACAGTCTTGCTGCTTCAGAAAGAGCCCCCACAATCTAAATCCAGTCAAATGAGTCTAAAGCATGATCATATCCATAAAGACTAGTTTTGTATAATTTCAAATTTGCTGTTGTTGTCTTTTTTCCATGCAGTTATTGGCAATGGGCTAAAGAAACATGTCTGCAACCCTCAGTACTTTTTGGAGTCTCCAGTTTGAAAACATCTGGTCTTATCCCCATAAAAATGGTAGTAAAATACTTATTTTCTGTTCCATTGTTATCAGCTTTGAACCTGAGCTGGCTAAGGCTTCATGCTTTGAATACCAGTAGCAGCTACAATAATTTTGACAGTTTGGGGAGAAACTCCAGAGTGTTAACCATCTAAAGACACCTTGTTTGTGCTTGGAGTCCAAATGGTTCAAACACAGCATTTAAGTTAATTAGGGTATTCCTGGATTGTTTTTTTTGACTCATTTTACCGTGAATAATAAGGTTTATATAGGAAAAGAAAAATATAAAAGAAATGTGAAAAAATAGAGTTAAAAAGTAGAATATGGATAACATAAATATATTTTTTTAAAAAAAGGTGCAATGGAGGAACTGTGCTCTAGGTTATTTGTGATTCACTTTGTAACTTTGTTAAGGAAGGTTCTATATAAATAAAGTTTATTATTATTATTGTAATGATTTTTTTAATTGCACAGTTGTGCAGAAGATAAGTTGCAATGCACATATCTTCAGTCTTAATGAACACAAATGTGCATTGTTTGTGTTAATGTAGATATTAAAGTCAGATTTAGCCTTAACATTACTGTAACATCCTCAAACTCTGTTATATTGTAATATTACTTTTATTATTAGCAAGCTACATCTAAAGTACTATATTCTGCAAACATTAGTATGACTTTGCTACAGTTTAAGCATCATCAGCTGAAAGTTTTTCACTGACAGCAGTCTGATCTACATGAGTAATGATAACTGAACTAAAAACCACAAATCTGAAACAGAGGCTAGAATTTTAGAGGGTCCTCTTCTTTGTTGTTTTCCTTTTTACTAAAAAAACACATTAGACATGTTTTATCATTTCAAAAGCTCTACAATGTTTCTGTGCCAGATATGGTTGTGGACTGTTGCTTTTTCTATTTAATACACATTTATCAGAATCAGCATGCAAAAATCAGTTAAATGTTTAAAGAGAGGGAGGAAGACTGCAGACCTAAGTCGGTTCTGAAGCAGCACCTCTTGTGGGTTTGTCCTGTAGCAACATTTTTCTGAAGTGGGGGTCCCTGCTGCCCTGAAACTTCGAGAGAAGAGGACAGAAAATAGAACCAACATAATAATCAACTAATAGACTATTTCTGATGATATCTCATTGTATGTATTTATGATGGATATTTTTTTTACCCTAGTCATTATGATATTATTAACATACACCAGTCTAGCCAATCAGAATTTAAAGTTGCAGTATCACTGAAAACAAGCTGCTACCTACCCTTTAATAAAATAAACATTTTCTAAAAAGAAATGCACTTGATAACCAGATTGAATTGGGAATTTAGGAAATTTTGCATGAGGGGGTCCTGCTCACAGCAATGGCAGTGCATTGTGGGGGATCATATGTTAGACCACTCATATTTACAGCATGTTTTCATTACTATTTGACCCTTTTATTGCATAGTCAAGGTTGGTGCTTGCACATCCTCCTCCGCCTTATTTACTTTCTCTTTAAACAGGGTAAGATTAGACTTCTTTCTGTTAAAACATAAACAGATGTTTCACTTAATTTTCTTTTCAAACCATTTAGCTGAAAATTTACTTTTCGAATAAAACAGTCTTCACAATAGTTAATAATCTGCCAACAGCCATAAAAAGACTCCCAAGAATTTCTGTGTTTATATGAATTTTAAATGATTTTCTGAAATATGACAAGTTTACAATAGGACAGAAAGAAAGAAAACAAAGGTCATAAAAATGTCAAGATGAGTGATTCTTGCAGTGGTGGAGTGAAATGATTTTGTTGTCCAGCTCAGGGTTTGTCCAGCTGTGACAAGGGACTACACTGGTCCAAAAATGACAGAGTATCAGCAGGTTCTGAACTCTGTTTTGGACCCTCACTGATACATACTGCTTTAGGGACAATATTTATGGGCTTGTGATTGCTCAAAAGCCCCTCTGAGTGTAACTAAAGATCCCGGAAATGAAGGGTATTGTCATTGTGTCATTTTTAATGAGTGTGTTTTGAAAGATAAAAACCCCAAAAAGCAGCCCGGGCCTGCAGAGGAGAGAAGCAGCAATAATGTAGAAGTGTGTGCGTGTATGAATAAACACTGACTTTTCAACAGCACAGTAATTGTTTCTCCCGGGCAAGGAAAACAGTGATTGAATGATACTGCAAAGGAGGGCAAATCAGCCAGAGAGAGTGATGCAACCAAAAAAACCTGGCACATCTTTCATATTTTAATCAGATAAATCAAGCTTATCATAGGTCTGCATGTGGTTATTTTACACTCGGGTTTAGTATTTCAAAGGACGGCTTGATACCAATGAAAACTTATATTTCTAACAGACTGTTTGGTAGGTAGCTGGCTCTCTGGTTGTATTTGTCTTTTCAGTGAGGCTACAGTTTGCAGCTGCATAAACTTACCCTGACATAAAGACCAGAAAAAAACAACTGAAAACTTACTGATGGAAATTAAACCATTTTTACGCTGTAATTATGTTTGGGGTTTGATGACTGTATTGTGGAAGAACTTGCCTGGCCACACAGAGCCCTGACCTCAACCCCATCAAGCACCTTTGGGATGAACTGGAACTGAGATTGTGAGCCAGGCCTTCTGGTCCAGTATCTGTGCCTGACCTCATAAATGCTCTACAGAATGAATGGGCACAAATTTCCACAGACAACCCAAAGTCTTGCGGAAAGCCTTCCAAGAAGAATGGAAGTTGTTTTTAACTCCATATTAAACAGCCAAATGCTTTTGTCCATATAGTGTATTGGCTAATATTGACTGTATATTAATATGGACTAAGCATCTCCGTCTTCTCTTGTACAAAAATGAAGCCAAAATACCCTGACATATTGCAGATAAAGTTCATGTAATTTGGAGCCTCAACAAAATCAGCAAAGAGCCAGCCGGTAAACTTCAAAATTGATGCTGCACCCTCTCAGCTGACTGGAACACACATTAAACGCTCTTGTTAAACTTAAAAATCTTTCAGGCTGATACAGCCCACGGCAAAACAGATCCTTTTTTTGTTTGAAGCAAATACTCACAGTAATGGAAAGTTTTAACTTTAATGTTTTTTTCCAGCCTTTCCTTCTTTACTCTCTCAGTCCAGCTGAAAATGCTGCAGCAGGCCACATTTGCCTAGAGAGGTGCCAGTTGTGAAATTACATCTGTCAAGTTTGCATTAAGATGACTTAAAAATGTTGAAAAACGCATTGAAAGTTAAACACTTGAACACAAGTCAACATGTTAAGTATCATTAAAGGCCCAAGGTGTGACGCAAATTTATGTCGTGCGTTTCAGCTTAATAGTTTGACCTGTTTCCCATCTGTGAACATGAGGAAGGTGGGGCATATGACTCTGGCTTACTCTCAGACTGCTGTTTTTCTGTAAGCAGTCTGTGGTTTGAAAGACTGTTTTAACCAGGATAGCTGAGAATTTTCATGCTAACTAAGTTTGCTTAATGTAGCTTCATTTTAAGACTCCATGTGAAATAGCTGTATCAACTTTCAGGCTTGTTTTTTTGTGCAAGAAAACGAAACCATAAATTTCCCAAAAGACTTACTTATTTCTTTCAAAGCTTTCAATTATTTGGTTAGATATTTTAGGCTACAAGTGCTCTCAAATAACTCAGTTGTATTTATCCAGACTTGAAAGTCATTAGTAAGTCTGTCTTACAACAAGAAAAAGAAAAGAATATCTGAAGCTGGGAGTTCTTCTTGCTCATGGTGAAGGCAGGCTCACACTCGCCATGTAATCTGCAAATTACCCCAGCTCCTGCCTCGCTGTGTGTGTGATAATTAAAACTTCAGTGGGTATAAAGAAAGAAAGATGATTAGCATGTTAGTGCTTGTGCTGAAGCTACTCTTTGGCAGAAGAATTTATGAGTCTCTAGGTCAATTTCCAGTGTCACTTTTTGACATTTATTGACTTTTACTTCCATTTTAAACCCTAAAACTAAATGCTGTGAACTGTACTCACTGTAAGAACATATTTTATCGTCCAACATAAACAGCTGAAAACTTAGACATCTTTATCAGAAGGTCACCTTCCCTTATGCCTGCTCACTGAAGTATCACCATTCATTCCTCAAACAAAAGTGTCCTTTTTTATCTCCCCCTGCTCTGTGTCTCTGTTTGGACCTGAGAATGCAGATTGCCCTGCAGAATTATCGTTTTGCTCCATGTGCTCAGCCTGCAAGACATGATTAAGAGATGAAACCGCAAGACGCTAAACAGAATTCCAGTTGAGGCTCATATCCTTATCCAGAGAGTGTAAACACATACCCAGAGTTAATGTCTGCAGCCACAGGGCACTGGTGTGTGTCTGTGAGTGTGATGACATGAGGCTCTGAGACCATGGGAAGCAGCAGGGCACATGCCAAATAACATCTACAGTATATCAACTTTGTGAAATAAAAGACTGATTAAAAGAGGTGATTTATGAGCTGCCAGGAGTTTACAACTCCATTAGGAGAGGAGGAACAGTTGATAAATAGTCTGACAGACAAATGGGAGGGGGGCAATGGAAGCCTCTGTGTCCACACTTCCTAATGCAAGTTTGTTTACTGTGGTGAGCACTGCAGAGGACAAAGTTTATGGAGGCTGGTGTTAGAACAGATCATTTGCTTTATGAAATGTAGCCGTTTTTGAATGCAACGCGACAATTTTGGGGAAGAAATTCAGCCTGTAAGCTCATTTAAAGCTCACTAATGAACAAACTGATTTGATTGAACAAAGGCTTACATTGTCCTGTATGTCAGATAAGTTAACATAAGCATTTTCTTGCTGTAGCCTCATATTTATGCTACAGACACAAGAAAAGTATATACCTTGTCATGTAACCTGGGGAGCAAGCAAATGTTTCACAATGTGAATTTTTTTCAGTTAAAATTAATAGTTTTTGTGATTTTATTTCACAAGAAAATAAATCTACTGGCTGATTTAAACAGACATATTATTAGGGGGAACTCTGTATTCAGTTTAAATATATATATTTTTGAATTAGAATGACCTATTAGAACCTAAGTCATGAAATCTCAGTATTATATCTATGGTATAATAGATTAATGTACCAACACTGACATAAAAATTTATCATTATAACTGCTGTAATCACCATTTTCAGTCATCTCTACTGTCTTAGTTGCTGATGCTGATATTGTAGCTCAGTTTTCTATTTGACTCCAAGCAAGTACTTTTTTTTTTTACCTATCTGTGAGCAGCAAACACTCAGGCTAGCTAGCTGGATCATTTGGGACCCCTCACACGATCTCTACCCAGCTTTTGATTGGCTCCATCTAGGACGACACCTCCGTTGCTCCAGCTGCAGGAAACAAGGGCTAAGAGCAACTTTTGTTGCCCGGGCTATTCAGCTCCTCAACTCGTAACCAACACTTTAACCAGTGAACTCTTACTGCACAAAAACTGTTAACTATACAACTTCCTCCTTTTTTAAATGCACCTTACAGTACTTCTTATCTTAGATAATTCCACATGGACCAGTTCTCAGTCACAGAGTTACTCTGATGACCACTCCTCAGTCACAAAGTTACCCTGGTGACCACTCAACAGCCACAGAGTTACTCTGATGACCACTCAACAGTCAGTCTGATGACCACTCAACAGTCACAGAGTGGCTGTATCTTCTTTTCTCTCTTCCTGCATCTACCTCTTTGCTCTCTCTCTCTCTCTGCTTTTCCTTTGATTCTTGTTTGACTGCAGCACATCTTCAGCAGATGGCTGTTCAACATGTGTTCAGTTCTGGTTAAGGTTTCTTCCTGGTTAAGGGGAGTCATTTCCTGCCACTGAAATCTTCTTAAATGTTGCTTTATGCTGAGGTCATGGTGGATCAATGGTGGTCTTTTTAAAGAGTGCATTGAAGACATGCCCTCTTTGTACAGTGTCTTTGGTTGTAAGTTGGCATTATACAAATAAAGATTAATTGATCTAAAGATTTTAATTATTTTAATCTATATTTGAATCAAGACTAGTCCAAATTTTTTTTTCAGTAGGCGTTTTATGTTAATGCACAAAATTTGTAATCATGTGTCTTATTGTGATTTACAGGCAAGTCAAACGGTGGGCCCAAAGAAAAACCTCCAATTGAAACTGGCAGCACAACAGTCTTCCCTCCTACACATAAAGGTAAAAGTAACAAAAATGTTCTTTATTTACTGGAAAATACCAACAGTTTTCATTAATCTTCTATATCTTCTGTTGCCATCTGTTCTTAATATCTTCTTTAATTTAACACACACAATGACACACAAACAAATCATTAACACTACTCTGTGCACACTGGGCCTCCATTTTTCAGATCCCACCGGACAAGGTCACTTAGCAACAGCTCTCATTATCGCCATGTCAACTATTTTCATCATGGCCATCGCCATCGTTCTCATCATCATGTTTTACATCCTGAAGGCCAAACCAAGTGGCCAGGGTAAGTAAAATCAGTGATGCCATCCTGGAACGCTAACACTATCAAGGCTCAACATCTTTATTTCTTAAGATAACTCAGAAGCTTGAATGTTGACAGCACCATGCTGAAAATATCTTACTAAAAGTTTTTAACTAACAAACTAGATAACAGTGTAGAATTAGGTACCAAGATAACTAGGACATAAATGTATGGTATTTTCTACCTGACAGACCAGCACACACTGGATCTAGCTGACAAGATCATAGCAGAACCGCAGCTCTCTGGTCTTGAGTATGAACTGATAACCCCAGGGCACAGGTAGAAGCCCCAAAAAAGGCATTCAACTGCTAAACAAGCTCTGGTCATTCTTTTTCCACACTTTGACTTAAACTTGCTACTTGACATCCCCCACATGTAACCATGTGATGCTTTGGTGACATATTTTAGTAATGTATTTTATTTATTTTTGTTTCATATTATTAAGTCCTGTCCTGTATGGGTGTGAATGCCTTTTGTCTTTAATGTTCATATATTCTTGGTGCAAGACAGATTCCTCTCTTCAATTGTTATTAAAATTCCTCATGTGTCTTTTGGCCTGCAGCGTGTTGTTCAGGACAAGTTGTGAAGACAGTGGAAGCCCAGACAAACAAACAGGAAGACAAAAAAGATGTCCCTGGTAAGATCTGGCACACATATACTTACATACAGACACACAATAACACATACTATAAACTTTCCCAAACTTCAGTATGCTGTGACCCATTTTGAGGGGAATTCATGCACCAAACAGCACCAGGACTGGTATTTGATCCTATGACTGGTAAAGGACTCTAGCCTCTGTATATGGACACCTGCTCTACCAACTGAGCTTAATTGATGCCCAAGCCAACCGTCTCTTAACTGGAAAGTCTGATGTTTAATCCCCATCACTTGCAGTAGTATGTTGAAGTTTATTGATTTTATAAATCAGTCATGGTCAATATAATTTGGCTTTTTTGACCAAAAAAGTCTCTTTAGTGCCAAAGAGAAAACAGATTTCTACAAAGTAAGATAAATTAAACAAAAATATGTACAGTAAAATAAGTGTTTGCATTTAAACCCCCCCCCCCCCCCCGCTGAAGTGACTGACCTGATTCAAGAGAGGTCCAGACAATTGACAAAACGCTATGTTTGGCGGGCACAGAACACTGCACATTATCTTAAACACACCATCCCAACTGTGAAGTACGGTGGTGGCAGCATCATGACATGGGGATGCTTCTCAGCAGCTGGCCGTGGAAGGCTTTTAAAGGTAGAGGGTAAAATGAATGTGGAAAAATATAGAAAAATCCTGGAGGACAATCTTATACAGTCTTCAACTACAGCTTGGGAGAAGATCTATTTTCCAGCAAGACAATGACCATAGGGAGAAAGCTACATAGAAATGGTTTAACGACAACAAGGTGAATGTTCTGGAGGGGCTGAGTTAAAGCCCAGACTTCAATCCAATAGAGAATTTGTAGTTAGACTTTAAAAGGGCTGTTCACACCTTATACTTGTGTAACCTGACAGAGCTTGAGATGTTTTGCAAAGAAGAATGAAGTGAAATTGCAGTGTCCAGATGTGTAAGCCTGATTGAAACCTATCCACACTGACTCAGTGCTGTGATTGCAGCCAGTGGTGCATCTACCAAATACTGACTTGAAGGGGGTGAATACTTTTCATATGCACTGTAAACCCACATTGCACCCACTGCTGTGTCAGTAGCCTATAAATGTGTATGAATGGAGTTAGCAAATAAATGTGGATACTTTACATATCAGGCTCCACCCCATGAATGGAGGTGAATAGGTGTGAACTGTAGTGTAAAAACATTTTGAGAAGTTAGCTGAGTTAAAAATGTGCCATCCAACTCCATGTGTTTTTTCTTCTGTAACATTCTTTGTGTTTTCATTTTTCTGTTAAAATAAACAGTCAGCCACTGATCATTTCCATATTTCTATAAACGCCACTTACAAAATGCCAGTGTAAAAAAGAGGAGATGCGGTTTAAATTCATTTAACTCCACACACACACAAAGCTGCATAATTACAGTACAACACAAACTATCATCAGTCCTATTCCAGCCATATTTTTTCCTACAAATAAACTCAGAAACAGTCACACTGACACAGCTTACAATCTGCTTAACAGCCGGTTGAGACATAAAAGGATACCACCCAGCAGGGATTAGAGTGATGCTGTGTGTAATTTGACTCAATCCTGCTGCAAAACATTAATTCAGGTATCTGTGTGTCTGGCTTATTTGTTAAGCTCTGTTTCACACTGAAAAAAGTATTCCTTCAGGATTTTACTTCCAATGAGAGAAGAGTCTCTGGAGCAGAGTGCATGCATGCATTATGGGGGACTTGAAATGTAGAGGTCATGTTAAGATCTGCTCTTCAATGCAAAGATGATTAACTCTACATTTAATATTTAATCAAACGAAGAGAATCAGCCCTTCAAGTCTGACTGAATCACAGCAAAATGTTAATCTGGGCTGGCTGTGTCAGTTTGTGCATGTTTGTGATTTGGAGCATATGCTAATGAAAGTGAGCGGCGTAGGCTGACAGACCTGCTGTATGATGAGTACATCAGGGTGGAATGTGAAGCTGCCAAAGCTAAAGCCATACGTTGCTTTAGGCGCCATTTCTCCTGACAATGATGCTCTGTTCAATTTCATTCCCAGACTGACTGACTAACCACTTACATGTGGTGTGGATGAATACGCACACACACAAACACACACGCACACCTACTGCAACAGTGGCCACAGACACATTATGTGGTATAAAGAGGTCGCTAACTTAATAATTTAATGGCTGAAAGGCATGATAAAGTCATTATAGTATGATTAGAAAATAAATGTCGGCATTGTTACTTAATGTTTGGTTACGTGGGTGTGTGTGTATGCATGGGAAAGAAGCCCATCGCTCCGAGCTCCACCGGAGCTAGCTGTCATTCATGTAGACACTGAGTTAATAAGGCTGTGAGATGAAAGACATAAGATGCTTAAAATCAAAAACACCCTCTACCTCTCTCTCTCACACACATACACAGTATTTGTTCCACTTAGGCATCCACTCATTTAGCTGTCTGTCCCTATCAAAGTCAATGATTTAAGAGTATTTTCCCATTATAGCCAATGTAATCATTTTATACATCATTCTGCCTGCAGCTCTACTAGCTGAGGTAAACATTGTTTGAGGATTGAGTCTGAGTAATGTTTGCTTCTGATTTCTCCAACTAATGCCAATACATATTAAATAATTAAGGTTTGATTCTGTCATGTGCAGCAGTGCTAAATTACAACAGCCCCCATACTAGGATCTCTAACTTTATTGCTTGAATTCTGTTCAATAAAAAACTGTACTTTTAAGATGTTATCATAGTGCCTATAAAAACTATTCACCCACTTGGATTTTTTTCCCCATTTATTAATTTTATAAATCTATTATGGTCAATATAATTTGGCTTTTTTTGTTTGTTTCTTTTTGTTTGTTGGCTTTTTTTTTTTTGCAGAAAAAAAGTAAGTAATGTCAGTTAAACGAAAATATGTAATATAAGATTAGTGACTGCATAAATATTCACTCCCTTCAAGTCAATATTTAGTAGATGCACCTTTGGCTGCAATCAGGCTTACATCAGGACAGTACAATTTTACTCCATTCTTCTTTGCAAAATGTCTCAAGCTCTGTCAGGTTGCATGGGGATCAGGTGTGAACAGCCCTTTTCAAGTTTAGCTACAAATTCTCTATTGGATTGGAGTCTGAGCTTTTTTTTTTTTTTTTTTTGGTATCCATCCCTTGACTTATACTTTCCTCTATACTTTCTCCGAGCTGCTTGGAGTGTTCTTTTGTCTTCATGGCGTAATGGTAGCCAGGATTACTCATTAACCAGTGACTGGACCTTCCAGACACAGGTGTCTTTATATTACAATCACTTGAGACACATTCACAGCACTCAGATGATCCCCATTTCACTAATTTTGAGACTACTGGCAGAGGCTGGACTTCTGTTGAAATAGGTCAGTCACTTTAAGGGAGGTGAATATTTATGCAGTCACTTATCTCACATTACATATTTGTATTTAATTGACATTACTTTGTAGAAATCTGTTTTCACTATGACATGAAAGAGATTTTTTTGGGAAAAAAAAAACAAATTATCAATCAATAAAAAGGTAAAACATCCACAGGGGTATCAAAAAGACCCATTGTTTTATTCTATAGATGAATTTCAAATAATCACAGCATGAACCAGGGAGGCCACTTTTAGCATCATTTCTCCCTTTCTTATGAAATTCATCCATGAAATTAATACAGTGTGCTGTTTGGTAATACAAGTTGTGGAGTTCAGTTTTTATTGAACAGAGTCCTTAATTCAGAACACAGAGAAGCGACAGAGTTGGTTGGATCTGAGCAGTACATCTGGAAATGTCTAGTGGGGCCACAACATTTTTTAGGGTAGAGTACTGCATTAACAGGGAAGCTTGGGTGATAAAATATACGGACAATGGGAGAGAACAATTGTGGTCCCTGTCAAGGTACCAGCACAAAACATGAATGAGATACAGCAACAGAATGGCAGCTTCCAGTTGCAGTCCACAATTCCTTATCAGCAGTTGTTTATGTAACATCCAGTTTTCAACAATCAATGTATTATGTTTTTTATAACTGTTCTGTTATTGCAAACATCTTGTTGTACTTACAAAATATTGATTTTCTCTGGTTTTGGAAACTGAATATATTTGAGATGATATAAGAACTTGACTGAAAGATATAACCGTTTTATTTAATGCAGACTTTTCAATGCCAAATGCAAAATATTGTACCTTTAATTCAGTTACATTCACTTACACAATAGGCACAATGGAGCTTTACAAGAAGAAATAAAAATAAAGCCTCTGGGTAAATCTTCATTTTAATCTCAGCTGTTGGCCTCTGGTGGCCACAGCAGATTTTAGAGACAAATTCCACAGACCATAAAGATGTTTGGATGCTGTTGTGACATTCCCTACATACAAGAAACCTCTAAGACTCCTTCTAGATATTAGCACATACAGTTTTACTATTGCTGACTTTCCACTCTGTATTGGGATTTTATAGGTGGAAAAATGATAATGTAAAGATCTTTCTTTTTTCTTTTTCAGATAATGTGGTGATTTACTCAGAGAAAGATGAGTTTGACAAATTAAAAGCTCCTCCTCAGAAGGCTGTGAAAAGGTGAGACTGATTCAAAAGAAACAAAATAAAGCCAGACAAACAAATGTATGAATGAAGATTAGAGTAACATTTGTTCATGGTTGTGTCCAGACAGCCTTTTTGTCTTAAAGTTTTATTGAGAGGTTGTATTGTTTTTTTTTCTCCTGCTTACACGTTTTCCCTACTGAATTTCAAACCTGAAATAATCCAAAATTGGTGTCTCTGTATGTGTATTACATTAATCTTAGATTACGTATCAATGCGTCAGACCAAAACCTTGTATTTCCATTGTTCGTGATTTTAATTTTTTCATATCAGTGTTCCCCCCTTTATGTCTGTCAGTGTATTTTTATAATTTAAACTAATAAAAAAGTGTAAAAGATGCTGACTATTAGCATTCAGTGTTAAATTAATTGAAAATTACAATTTTTCTTTGGCTGAATAGTGGGGATTTTTGAGATATAAGGTTTTGGCCCAAAGCCAGTAATATATGCATTTATGAATCTTGTGTGAACTTTTGCATAGTTTGGTTTTAATGCTGTGATGTCTGATTGAATATAATATTTACTGTAGATTTTTTCATATTAACTACTGTGTCTTTATCTTTATGAGTGCATTTCTAAGTGGCGACGCAGAGACTTCATACACCATTCAGTTTTTTTTTTTTTTAGCATCTGCCTGTAATTAAGCCACCACAGAACAAGTCACTGCAGTAGTACTTTCATTACTGCTTGCTTTTTTTCAGCTCTATCCACATGTACACATGTGTATGTGTGTAAGACTGCAAACAACAAGCAGTTTGAGTTAAAGTTACTTTTTTTTCTTTTTTTGTGAAGCAAAGAGCCATTATGTGGCTTTGGAGCAAGCAGAGAGGTGGGTTTGGGGTTTTTTTTTTGTAAGGTAGCTGGATGAGCCTTGAAGGCATGCAAACATTAAGAGACGGACAGAGGGGGTGGGTTGTTGACGCCGATAGGGGTATTTATTCCAGGCTTCGCCTAAAACCACCATCAGGTAAAAGCACGTTGTTGCAGACAACAAAAGAACGACAGTTTTCTCACCTTCTGCATGCAGTTAATCTCCCCCATGTACAGACAATGCTGCTTTATCAGCGCTAGTGGCTCATGTGCAGAGAGAAGTGTGGGAAGACATGATATCATACAGTATTAGAAACAAACCTACAGTCAGCCATTGTGTTTAAAGGTTACAGCGCCAGGAGTAACATGCTGCTATTGAAACACTGTGTCGATACATAAAGTGGATGTTAATTAGAGAATAGATTTGATACACACACACTCCTCAGCATGGATAGCTGTAAACAGTGTGGTAAAGCTGCATGCCAGAAGATGTGCTAACTCACTGCTGTAGCTGCCAGGGTGGGTGTTGGATGTCTGGGAAACAATGCCATTTTGTGTGCACGCTCAGGAGAAGAGCTTAGGAGTGGGAAACAAAGGCAGTCTGTGAGCATCTCTGTCAACAAGGTGCTTTTGGGAGAAAATCCAGAGTAGGCATAGAGAGGAAGAGGTCGGCTGATAAAGTGATATTACATGATATCATGTTGTAAAATGTACTGCTATTTCAGTTAATCAGGGGCACAGCTCAGAAACACTGGCAGCCATGGCAACAAAAACGTCATTCTTCTCCAAATCATTTTCATTTGTCAAAGCTCCTAATGGAAAGTTTGTTTGCATGCTTTGGCAGACACCCGCTGTAGGTAATTATGTATTTATTTTAATAAGTAGAGCCAGAATTAGTCTGTATGCATACGGTGCTTTCAGAAAGTATTCATTTTTTCTATTTTTTTAGGTTGCAGCCTGATGCTACAGTCAAAAAATGTCATTTTATTCTCATTAATCTACACTCTGACCCCAGACTTTTTTTTTGCAAATTTATGAATAAAAACCATGAAATATCACATTGACACATTCAGACCCTTTGTAAAAACACTTGAGATTTATTTCAGGTGCTTCCCATGTTTGTTGATCTTTGCTGAGATGTTTGGAGTCCACCTGTGGTAAATTTCTCCAGGCTTCACTATAAGAGACAAAAAACGTGAAGGTTGTCTAAATACTTTCTGAATGTGCCTTTTATGCATTTTAAGGCAAGCTATTGATTATAAGGTGAATTACATAAAAAAACATCCCAAAAATGAACAGTAGCTTTTATTAAGTCCATTTATTGTTATAAAGTGATGGATTATACTGAGAATTTTTTTTTTTTTTTTTTTTTACAAAGTGGCAAGCAAGAGAAAAAAATCTTCATGAAGGTGGGGCTAATTCCAGGGCCAACACTAAAATTCAAGAAAACCCAAGCATGCCAGCAGCCTTACAAGCAGTAACAGGAAAGAGACATATACAGTAAATATACTCAAATCTGTATGTGCCTTTGTGTGCAGTGAAAATGATGCATCGTCAGAGAATGAGCAGCTGCTGAGCCGTAGTATTGACAGTGATGAGGAAGCATCTGAAAAGCAAGGATCAGCAGACACAAACAACCCCAACCTGTGCCTTGTCAACATGGGGAACAAGCCAGATCTGTGCCTGCTCTCTCTGGGCCTCCTGGACCGCGACCGAGCCTGCAACGGGAACACCACCATCGCGGCCGGCCGGGCCGATAACATCCCAAGTCCCAACCATATCGGCAACATCAACCACATTTCCAGCACAAACCACATCAGCAGCATGAACGCACTCAACAACAACAATAAAACCCCAGGGGTAGGAGGATGAAGCTTTTAATGTGTACTTGAGTAAAGAAATTGACAGAAATAGATCCTCAGTTTCAGCTCTTCTGGTTAAAAATGTTTTATATTTACCAAACAGATGCTACAGAGTCGAAGAAAAAAGATCCTGGATCTGTATGCCAGAGCTTGCAATGCAGCAGAGGGTAAGTCTCTCATACACAGGGCAAGATATCCATCTTACCAAGCCTTGTAATTAATTATTGATTTCTGTTAATACTGTGAGGGCATGCTACTTCTTTCTGGTGTAGATGAACTTTATTATGAATGCCACTGAAATGAAAAATGAGCTGATTACAAGAAAACTGCTTTAGGAAGTGAAACGGCATCGGACAGAAATCATTGCCTCCATATTTTCCACAAGTAAACAAAAATCAGAGACACTTTGTGAAGATGTTGATATGTATCTGAATGCATATATACTCAACAAACAACTTTCCCTCATGCTAAAAAATGCATATATAGGATAAATCAAACATCAGAGCATGGAAACTGGAGCATTGCAGCAGTATAGTCACCAGATATGCTGACGACTAATATTTGCAATGCAATGCAACTGGTCAGGCATTAAATAAGGTGACCAAAATAATCCTAGTTTTGATTAAAACCCTGTAATCTTGCTAACACAAAAGAACATGAATAAGAGTAAAGTGGCATGCATGGTGCAAACATCCTGTAGTCACTGTGCCCTCATGCATACATAGCCATATTTAGGGGCGTGCTTCCCTTTTTCCTCATTATGCATGCTATAAGTTCACAGTGTTGTGAAGAGCATCAAATGTAAACAGAGTGTTTACTGTCTTTGGTTGCATAAATGTATGTTGACGAGACAGATCAGGGTAATCCTGTTTGCTTAAAAGGCTCTGTGAGGCTTTTATTCAAATGTCAGCTGATAACATATGCTCAATGCAATGCTAACACATGGATATTTAGTATATTTTATGTTTTAAATGTTCCATTTCTATTGTGTTCACATGCCTTTTCTTACTTGGCTCTTCAGATTAACAGGAGTTTTGGTCAAAAACATATATAAGATGTAAAATAACTTTCTTGGTTTCAAAAGTAAAGACAATTCAGTTATGCTTTTAAACTTGTATTGTTTCAAAAGCCCAGCAGAATGATACTCCAGGGGTGTAAAAGAAGTTGGATTGTATGGAAACAGATAACAAAATAGCCCTTTATTACAATTCATACACTATATGGACAAAAGTATTTGGCCACACGTTCAGGAACAATAGCCACAAAGCAGAAGACTACCTAAAATCACACTTTGGGGTCAATGACTGCCAAGGTGCATGGTGTTTAAAAGTTGCCAACGCTCTGCTGATGCTGAAGCTGAAGAGTGCGACATGTGCAGCAGGAGCTTCATGGAATGGGTCTCCATGGCTGAGCAGCTGCACGGAAGCATCACATCACCAAATCCAATGCCAAGCATTGATGGAGTGATGAACCGCGCTTCTCTGTTCGGCAGTCAGATGGTAAATGGACTTGAGCTTGTGTAGCACTTTTCTCATCGTCTGACTACTTAAAGCACTTCTACACCACAGGTCACACCTACCCATTCATATCCCGTCACTCCTTTCACTCCACTTTCACACACTGATGAAAGAGGTTGCTATGGAGCATTGGCCATCAGTATTATCCCACTCATACGCATCCATACCCCTTTACACACAACCAACAAAGCAGTAGGAGCAAATTGTGGTTAAGTGTCTTGCCCAAGGACACATCGACATGTGACTGCAGGGTTGAACCCACAACCTTACGATTGCGAGACGACCAACTCTACCTACTGAGCCACAGTTGCCCCCAGTTGATAAGTGAGTCTGGGTTTGGCAGATGCTGGGAGAACATTACCTGCCTGACTGCATTTTGCAAACTGTGGGGTGGTGGGGGAGGGATTTCAGGGATTGGGCGAGGCCCCTTATCTCCACTGAAGGGCAATCTTAATGCTTCACCAAGACTTTTTGGCCAATGCTATGCTTCAAACTTTTTGGCAACAGTTTTGGGAAGGCCCTTTTCTATTCCATCATGACTGTGCCCCAGTGCACAAAGCACTATAAAGACATGGTTTAATGAGTTCAAGCTAGAAGAACTTGACTGGCCTGCACAGAGCCCTCATCCCAACCCCTTCAAGCCCTCACAATGGACTGGAACAAAGATCCCAAGCCAGGCCTTCTCTTTCAACATCAGTGTCTGACCTCATAAATGCTCTACAGAATGAATGGGCACCAAATTCTAACAAAAACACTCCAGAATCTTATGGAAAGCCTTCCAAGAGGAGTGGAGGCTGTTATAGCTGCAAAAGAGCGGCCAACTCCATGTTAAATTACATGTACTTGAATACGATTATATTTGTATTTGAATATGATTATAGTCCCTGCTGGTGTAATGTTTTTCTCCATATAGTGAATATTACCTCAGTGAATATTTTGGTCATTTTAGGCTCAAAAATAAGATAGCAAAACCCCAAAGTAAGGCTTTAAAATGTAAATTCACAAACTAGTTGGTATGGCTTTTTTATGGCTTTTATTGTAATAAACTGCTCTATAAGTAGGGAACAAATTCATCCAAAGTGTAGACATTAAGAAAATCAAAGGGAATCAAAATTCCTTGGGGACCTTTGACTGGTTGGTGCAAAATTTCCCCGCAATCCATGTCGTACTAGTTCTTTTTCAATCTGACCAAATTTCAACCATCAAACAGGCAACCTCTGCCATCCCATGCGTTCTTTACATTGTTTCAATTAATTTCCATTTCAATCCAGCTGAATCTGATTATATCTGTAGTCTACTTTGGCAGTTCTAACCCTACTTTCCCTCTCTAGGCCTAAGCCCCACAGAACTTCCCTTCGACTGTCTGGAGAAGGCCAGCCGTATGCTAAGTTCCTCCTACAGCAGTGAAGCAGCCGTGGTGAAGACATGGAGGCATCTGGCTGAAAGCTTTGGGCTGAAGCGTGACGAGATCGGCGGCATGAGTGACGGCCTGCAGCTCTTCGAGAGAGTGAGCACTGCGGGCTATAGCATCCCTGATCTCCTGACCCGCCTGGTACAAATTGAGAGGCTGGACGCCGTTGAGTCGCTCTGCTCTGACGTTCTGGGCAGCAGTGAGATGGCAGCGGCTGGACGGCAGGGCATCAGCAGTTTTCACAGCCAGTTGGTCTGCCCATCTCCCTGCTCTTCTCCTTCCCAGCGCTGTGCCAGTGTTTAAATACTGTATGTGCTGCAGCAGAGACTTCACAGATTTGGATGCCTTACAGTATACATGTATGTAGGGACAGATACTGCTCTGACAAGGAGGACAGCACATGTACAGTACAAACCTTATCCCAATCACATGAAGAATTTCTGTGGACCTCTTGATGCACAGTCCTTTTTTTTTTTTTTTTTTAATCTTACCAGGCTCTCCAGGACAGAAGCTACCAAACTGGAACACTTTAGAGGCCTTAATATTCTCTTTCTAAAGTTCTAAAGCCAAAAATCAAATACCAAAGAGTGTCTTAAGTCTCAAGTTGGTCAGTAAAGATATTTTTACATTTGCAAGAATAAAAATACTCAAACTAGGTTCAGTTTTATTACCCTTTTGTCATTTAAAATGGTAAGGAGACCTGGCCAAAAATAGCTCAACAACTGTGCGCTGGACGCAAACAACATATTTTATATATTTTTTAGAAGTTTTGATATAAAATTTTGTGCGCTACACAGTTGAAAGGCATAAAGAGATGCAATGGTGTGCTGATGGAATTTGTCGAAGTGCAGCTCCTCTTCAGTATTGACAATGTAATGCCTTTCTTCTCATTCCCTCCAGCTCAACATTAAGATGCCCTGTAGATTTCGCACTTTAGCAAACAGTCTTTGAAATCAAAACAAGCCGCACCCCCTCCACTCCTCCCCATCTCTCACTCTTAATTCTTTGACATTTTTCAGAATAACACCTTTTTTGGATTGGGCAAGTCTTTTGGTTCTCATGCAGCTACAGCGAACAATCCCCATCCTGTTAGTGTGAACACAGAGCTGAGAACAACGAACCCGGAGGGGGTTTGACTTCACTGATTTTATGAAAGATATAACTCAGCAATATACCTGGTTACCATAGGTTTGACAGATACTATACTAATGTTTTAAATGTTTTTATACCTTTAAAATCAAGCAGATTAGCTTCCACACTGTAGTAAAAGAATCATATGGTAGACTTAAAACACAGCTTCCATTAAATTAAGTTTTCACAACTCAGATTAATAAATTGTGTTCACACAGTTCCTTTAAGTCAAATGTATTTACTTTTTAGTTATATCAACTCAATTTTACCTTTACATTTGTTTTGTGTTAACTTAACCTTTTTTAAATTAAACTACAGGGTGGAAACTTTCAACTTTCCAACTCAAAACATGTATAAGTATTTTTCATAAAGCCATGTGCTCTTCATCCACTGCAATAAATCTTAAACATTTATGTCACTCGAGGTCGGTCAACCTAAGTGACTACAAGAGAAAATAACTGAAAGGTACACACTAAACTAGGAAGTTGTCTTCCATCATGCTCTGTATACCCTTCATGGTGTATTGTAGTTGCCCCCCACAGCTGGGACTGCTCTGACTGAGTCAGTAACTTCACTCATGATGCAAAAGTGCCCAATGCCCAATAGAATCCTTTGAAAACTCTGCAGATTACGCATGATTATCTTGTGTTTTAGTCTTAATTCCCTGTGATTCTTGAATACAGCATTATATTTCTGCTGCCTTAACAATCGTAAACGTGATTTCCACAACTCAACACACAAGATGGTGAAATACTCTCTCTTACTGTAACTACTTCCTCAGCAGTGACCCAGTCTGTGACCCCCACCCTTGTAATTCGCCCTCTCCCCACATCTTCCCCTTTTACCCCAGTGTTGCGGTCTAGTGCTGCCGCCAGACCTAATTATTTGGCGTGTGGCTGCCTGGGCCCCTAATAGTCTGAAGTGTTGTGGTTTACAGAGCGGGTGCAAAGTGCCTGTGATTTCCAGCACCCAATTAAGCATTTAGGGCCACTTAACCACCAAAAGCCCAGTGGAAAAGCTTTAAAACCCTGCATTAAAAAGAGGGATGCCACGGCCGAGGCATGACTAACTGCCCCTGGGGGTAGCTACACTGTGAACGGTGCAGGAATATAGCCGGTCGTGGTGGAAGCAGCACTACGGTCGTCCTATAACGTCTGACCTTACTCAGCTTTTGTGGTCGGCTCAGTCATGCTCAGACAGGATTTAAGCTCCCCTCTTCCCTTTGGGACCAATAAGGCAAATGAGAACAGCATGCAGCTGTGAAGGTTGTAGTCCTCTGTGAAGCAGATGAAGACAGTTAAGAGTGGTAGGTACAGAGACAGAGGGGGCTCTGAGAGGAATAAAGTCAGATTCTATGCAAAGCGTCATGTTAATGCTTATTTAAACGCCATTAATAGTGATAATCCTCACAGATAAGATGCTGTAGGTCAGCGTTCCACTTTTATCTAGCAGTTAAGCTTCAAACCTCAGCAGTAAGCTCTAAATGCCAACTTAAATAAGCAATGCCAAGACTTCCTTTGATCTCACTTCTCGGTAATAAGGCCGATCTTTATCTGATGCCTGATGTTGTCAATGTAATGTCCCGTGGCAGCTCTGCACAGAATCTAACATCAACTGCTGCCAACTTCTTTGTCTAATGCTTTTCATTCATTTTTTAAAGGGCAAACATTGGGGCTGGACTCCAGAGCTTTAAATGAATTAATGTGCATGTTTATCAAGCATGTAATCATCCTTTTTTTCTTTGAATATCTCCTGTCAAGTCAGATAAAAAAGCTCATATTAGGTTTACGACCTTCTTAGTGCAAGGTTGTTTTCTTCAGAACTAATACATTTCAATACAGTAAACTTATTACTATGACCTGTGTGGCTGAAACTTTCACAGACATTCCCAAACAGGTTTAGCATGTTATTTTCAAAATGCTTTATACTGTTGAACTTTTGTAAATAGTCTAATTGGTGGAGTAGAATTGAAATGAAATGGACCAAAGCTCTGTTTTCAGACAGGCAAACTCTTGTCTGACATGTATTATGCTGATAGGATGAAATACAGAAGCCAAACATGAATTACTTACCTCAGTAGCATACACAGAACAGTAGAACATGTAGAAACACACACAAACTCACCACACAACCAAAGTATAACTGTATATATAACTTATTATTGTACATAATGTTTACATTAATAAAGATCTTAAGAAAAAATGGCTTGGTAATTGAATTTATTTTGTTGACTGTATGAAAGTTTGGCATCTTTGTTATTACAGGATGTATTTGCTGATAGTGATAAGGAGAGTTTTGCTGAAGTCAAGTAGCTCTGGATTAAACGTTCAGGACCTATAATAGGTGAGGGGACAAAGTACCCGAGGGAGTGATGTTACTGGCTTCTGTATTGTAGGTACACTCATTAACCTGCTGTGATTCTGTCAATTTTCCTTGAATTATACACAATGTGGCTATCAGACTTCATTGTTAAGCCATGACCTGCAAAAAACATCAAGGAACCAGAAAATAAGGTGGATGGAAATATCAGTAAGGGAAAAAAATGAAATCATTTGAAAAAAAAAAAGTTGAAAATTGACTTGAATGGGTTAAAAGTAGAAAAAATAGGTGGAAAAGTAGGGAAAATGGTAGAAATGGGTGGAAAAGTGTTGAAAATCGGTTAAGCAAGTAATATGGTTAAAAGAGGGAAAATGTGGTAAAGCTGCAAAAATTGGTTAAGAAAGGTAAAAAAGGGTCAAAAATGGGTGGAAAAGTGGTGAAAAGCTGTTCAAAAGTGGCAAAAATATGGTTTGAAGAGGGGGAAAAAGGAGGTAAAAGAGAGTGGGTTTAAGAGGGAAGACGGGCAAAGATGGGTAGAAAAGAGGTGAAAAGCAGTTAAAAAGTGGCAAAGTTTGGTTAATAGAGGCAGAAATGTGTTCAAAGTAGAAAAAATGTATAAAAAGGGGGCAGAAACAGTGATGAAAATGGGTTAAAAAGTGGCAGGAATAAGTATTTTGAACATCAGAACCCAATAAAAGCTTGACAGATTTCTCCTCAAAAATGACGCAACTGTTAGCCAGGGCACCGGGATCAATGCTACTGATCATCAGTAAATCACAACCAGGAAGGGAACATGGCCTGGGTTTTTCAGGGGCCCAGCCAATGTGGGCTGGCCTGCATGCAGTATCACACTGTCATCCTGTCTCACTTGATACAATAGAATCTGTGCTGCAAAATATTTGTTTAATTTAGATAAAAAACAGTGCGCACTATGGCTCAGTATTACCTAATCACATTCATGTGTATTCATACACATTTCCATGCCAGGAGTAAATGTGCTGCCACCCACTGACTCAGTGGTAGGTGGGATCAATTTGGGATTAAATGTCCCATAGGACACAGTGCCATGTGACTGCAGGGGAGTTCGTGCCCCTGAACTTCTGGTTGAGACAAACAACTAAACCAACATTACAGTCCAATTTAGACTGTGCGAGTGTTGACTTCACACCTTCATCTAATCGTGTCTATCACTAAAATAAATTGTTTACAAAGGAATATTCACATCATCAATGTATGCAAGCACTAAATAATTTCACATGAATCTAAATTTAGACAAAAACAACATTTTAATGGTTGAATGAGTCTTAAAGGTATTTGAATGTTTTGCAGCAATGCTAAAACATAAATAGATATGTAACTTGAAAATACTGTCATCTTTGAATGACACAGTCGTACCCGTAGTGAATAATCCAATGTGATCCTCCATCCCAGAAAGTTTGTCTGCCAGCACAGCTCACCCTGACATGGCCTGTTCATTTGAGACACTGAAATGGAAAATCGCTAATCACAACATTTTCAAGTTCATTCAAAACTTCCACAACTAATTATACTTCATTAAAAATGACATATTGACGAGGCAGTTCATCAAACCAGACATGAGTTCATAGGAAAAAGACTGTGGGACATGATCAGAAGAACTCAGCTCCATTCAGGCAGTAGGTCTCACCCTGTTCTCAAACTGCTGACTTGCTACTGCAAGTTTAGAAAGAGTCTAGGAGTTCAAACCATTTTCCCTTTCAAATTTGAAATAAAATTAATGACACATCTAATTATTTTACAGTATTGTTTGTTTGCAGGTTTTCACATGAATGGTTTAAACTGTAAAACATTAAAGAATTGGCAAGAAAACCTCTGAAACATCTTGATAACTCATTGCTGTATTACATTTATAATTACAGACACTTATTAAAGGGCGCAACCCGACTTAAATAAACATAATACTAAAGAGCTGTTTGGTTTTATTTAAACTCCTTTCTGGATAATTCTACAGGTTCACTCTTTTATCTTTTTGTTCCTTTTCTCCAACAAGACATGAGCCACCCCAGCGTCAGCTATAACCTGTAAACTCTGTCATCATGCTTTTACCATGTTGGTGTATCTCGGTGCCAAAATTCCCAAGGCCTTAGCTAGACCATTAGGTGTGCATGTGCTGGCTGGGGATCTAAGGACAGGTTCACAGAAGGTCTGCCTGGCGCTGGAAATGCCAGTGATGCTGCTCAGCAGCCTGGGCCAGGTCTTCTCTCATCGTGTTTCAAACTCAAAATTGCCCGCGAGTAATCCACCCCAATTGAAAAGCCATTCAGTCTGATAACACACACAAACACTGAGTGGGCACACATGTATGTGGAGCTGTGTCTTTATCCTCAGGTGCTGTTTTGCATCTAAAGTGCTTGGCTTGACTTTAAATGAGGAGCTGAAGCCATGGAGTGCTACTTCAGGGCAAGGAGTGTCTAATTAAAGCTCCGCTAGGCATTCACAGCGTCAGCCTCAACACCACTACTCATCAGTCATCTGTCATCAAACAGCAGCAGAACAAGTGCTGTCCACACCTCAGTCAGGTGTGTTTTGAGTAACTGTGTGGATCAGGATGTCATGACGTTTTGGATGAACTGTTTCAAAGGCAGGATAATCTTTTAACTAACGCTTAATCACTTTAAACATACTGAAATCAACAGCCTGGTAGAAATGCACACAGATATTGAAAAAGATCATTTTAAATGCATTTATTAGCAGATTTAAAGCAACAACTACACTGCCAGGAGGCTAGCAGTGGCAGAAAAAGAGCAAAACAGTGCAGCATCCTGAAAGAGGATGGGCACATATGAATTATAGCTAGCCATATTTTACTGGAAATAAAAAAACTGTTTTAAACTCAAGACCACTCATAAGGTGGATAAAGGGGAGAGCTGAATAGGCCAAACTGGGGCCCATGGAGGTCAGCAAAAGCATGGTGTGAGGATACTCACTCCTGCTGCTAACCGAGGCAGGCGAGGCAATCATTCAACTCACCTGCATAGTCAGGTGTGTGGCTGATTAGCCTTGATGATGACCAGGTGTGGGAAGCTTATACTCCTGAGCTCCAGCTCTCTTTGCTGACTCATTATCTCACCTTCAGAGGTACTGAGAGCATCTCTCTGGGTTTTCTAGTGTGTGTGTTTGCATGACAGAGTTTTCACAAGCCTTTATGAAACCTTCTAAAAGAAGGTTTAGTTTAGTTTACCAGTCACTGAAAGATCTTGGTGTATCAGGGCTGAGGGTTTCTAACTCAGCCATTTTTGGTTTCCTTTTTTAAGCTGGTCTGGTTGCCTTTGCATTTCATTTGAGCTTTCTCAGTCTCTCATATTGTTTCAGTTTGTTGTCAGCTGCTGTTTAGTTTCTTGTTTATATTTAGAACGGGAGCTTTTAGGTTAACCAACATATAACTTTTGTTTTCTTTTCCCCCCTCCTATTGATCACTTGCGATCTTAGTGGTTGTATTAATTGTGTCCTGACGTCCTGACACATGGTCTATTGTAAAGTTAAGCTGTGATAAGCATATATATATATATATATATATATATATATATATATATATTTTACCTGAATAATAACCACTCTTATCAAAGCAATAATTTTTCATTGAGTAATACCATAGTATATAGCGTACTTCAAAACCCAGGATTTTAAGAACATGATTAAAATGGGTTACCAGAGGAAAAATTGGCCGCAAGTGGGATAAATTAACATAAAAAATAGAACACTGTGGTTAAAATTGGCAAAAAACAACAACAACAACAAAACATAAAACTAATGAAAGGAGTAAATACAGGCAAAAATTGGCTTAAAGATTCAAAAACAGGCAGAAAAAGTGGTGACAAGAGGTTACAGGTGACAAAAATAGATATAAAGTGGCAAAAATGGGCAGAAAGGATGTTGAAATTGGATTGAAAAGTGGCAAAAAATTTGGTTAATAGCGCCAAGATGTGTTTAAAGTGGCAAAAATTGATAAAAAAAATGGCAAAAACAGGTAGAAAAAGGGTGCAAATTGATCAAGAGTGGCATCAAGACTAGCACCAATGCTACTGATCCAACACACATAGGGATACTACTAATAAATCATAACTGGGGAGGGCCCTTTCTCCGTGTGGTTTTAGGGGCACAGGGAAATCTGTGTGGTCTGTTTGAACTTCATCTTCACAAATACAGGCTGTAAAGTGTTTTAAAACAGTGTCAGTATTACTCATATATTTTTGACTGTATTTGTCTTTGAACCCTCCTAAAGGATGGATTTTTGGGGGGTAAATTTCTCTGGACTCCTCATGCCTTTTATACATCAGGAGACTTTAAAAATATTCAAAAAGACTGTCATCTGACACCCTTTCACATCTGAAGACAATGGGCCAATAACTCATATTTTTTAGATTTTCAGTCAAAGAATAAGAATTTGCTGGCTGGGGATCTTAGTAGGTAGATTGATTGATTGATATTTTTTCATCATTGCGAAAATCAATAAAACATTTAAAACATTTTTTAAAGCAGCTCAGGGAGGCTGTTTTATGTTGTTTCATGCAATGACAATAAACTCCATCTAAAATATCGGCAGGGAATTCAAGGATGGCAGCAAGTTCTGTACCTCTTTTTCCTTCTCCCTTTGTGTGGTACAAAGAGGAGAACATGTCAACAAGACGCCACAACTCCATCAGTTTCTCAGGAATGTGCCAGGAAGGTGACATATTATATGTAGAGGATTGCATAGTTGTAATTCAGTCAGGAGAGACATATACAAGTTTAACAATGATTTATATTACAAGTTTGGAAATGTTTGGCAATATTTGGAATTGTGAAATATCTTTGGCGTATAGACTCCATCGTGATGCCTTTTTGAACTTGAAGGGGTAGTGAGGCGGACCGCAGGATAGGATACCCCCCTGGAGTCTAGATACTGGCGGTGGTGATGGAAGGAGTAAGATAAGATGAGACTTGATGAGACTTCTGTGGAGTAGATTTCAGAGGCACTTGACCCAGATGCTGCTGAGATGTAATGGAGGTGGCTGGGGAAAAGGAGGGTTGCAGCGATCGCACTGAAACGACTGACAGTGAAGGAAAGAGAAGAGATTTTAAAATATGCCAGCTGCAGGATGATTGGATTGAGAGAGGTTGTGGCTGAAAGGGATTGGCTCAAAGCTTAAGTGAGTGGACGCCCATTGATTACTAGAGCGGGAGCAGGAAAAAGGGGGACAGGTGACTGAGTGGTTACTAATGAATGAAAGGGTGAATTGAAATGAACCGGGTTTCCTGCTTGAACTTACACATAAGCTTCATTTGAACATATTTATTCCAGTTAGTGGGTTTCACTGACATTTGCCTCCCTGAAGAACTGGAGGTCTAAACAGCACTACTCCCAGCCTGTATCCATCATTTGTGTTTGCTAGTTTCATTATGGGTTTGTACGTCAGCATTAGCACCATGGGTGACTGAGGATAGACTATTTCAGTGTGAGCAAAATATTGCATACATTATCTATACTTTTCTAAAATGCTGAGTAATTGGAACTCTTTAGGACACAATTATAAAAGCACCATAGGTTTGCTTGTCTGTGATCTAAAGGTTCAACAGAAAATCAGTGTCAAACAACTGCTAAACTGGCTATAAACTTGATAAAGTAATGCTAAAGTAATGCTTTCAAAAGTCTTTTAACCAATCAGCTTTTAATTTCCTAACGCAAACTATTTTCCTAATGATAAAATAGGTGGTCAGAATAAAAGTATTTGTTTCAAAGTAAGATCATCATCTGTGGGTATTCTAGGAGGATTGTGGGTAAGAGGAAATCACACAAATTTGGAGCCACACCAAGACTTGAAAGAAGAAATACTGCTAGCAGATCAGGATTGACACTTCATTTAGCAAACACAATCATTCCATCATCAGATGTAAGCCTCTTAGTCGAGGATAATGAGGGAAAGGCAGAATAAAGGAAGTTAAAACAAACAGGAACGTTGGAAGTCAGTGTGATCCCTTCCTGCCTACTATAAATTTCCTCTGACAGCTGCTTCCACTCACAACTCCTTTACACACTCCCTCATTTACAGTCAGGTATATAACCAGGTCCTGCTCAGGCTTATTGCATTACTCAAGCAGCATATTTATGCATATTGCGTCTGGTGGAAATAATTTACATTTGGTGGTCTGCCATGTCAAATCACTGATTGACTTGACTTTATGGTTGTGCTGAAGTGGAACCACTAATGTTTCCCCCCCTGCCAGCCTCCTCTGACATACCAAATAACATTTTAATGAGGTTTACCAGAGGGACCAGAGCAGGGCCACTCTCTGGGTAATTTTCTGAATTTTTGGTCCACTGAAAAACCCCAAACATAAATCAAGATCAGTGTTAAAGTCGTGTGGGTGATGCTGTGCAGGGTGGACTGGCAGAGCTGAGCACCACTATGCCGACTGCAGAACCGACCAGAATGAACTGAAGTCAGGAAGGTAAATAAATAAGCACTGGAAGATCCTTAGGTATGCACAGAGGTGCTAAGGCCATGATAAAGTGATGCAGCACTCCCTACACATCTGAGTATTCAACACACCATTAAGATCTGAACAGAGACTTAGAGTTAAAATGGTCTGGATCATACCAGCCATAATCATGCATATTTGGACTCTAGGGACACAGAGCAGACCTGCACCAGACAACCTGAGCGGTCTGGATGGTTCATACTGGACTAGAAGGTCTCTGATGTATTTTGGATCTTAACCATTCAGTGCTTTATAAGCTAACAGGAGTATTTTAACGTCTATTCTCTGACAGACAGCGAGCCAGTGTAAAGACCTCAGAACAGGCATGATGTGGTCCACTCTCTTGGTCTTAGTGAGGACTCGAGCAGCAGCGTTCTGGATCAGCTACAGTTGTCTGATTAACTTTTTAGGCAGACCAGTAAAGACACTGTTACAGTAGTCAACTTGACAAAAGATAAATGCATGGACAAGTTTTTCAAGGTCCTGCTGCAACATTAGTCCTTTAATCCTTGAAATATTCATGAGGTGATAATAAGCTGACTTTGAAATTGTTTTTTTTTTTTTTTTTTTTGTGGTTTTTAAAATTCGGGTTTGAATCCATGACAACACCCAGACTTCTGGCCTGGTCTGAGGTTTTTAACTGAAGTGACTGGAGTTGCATGCTGATTTTTAGAGATTCCTCCTTGGGTCCAAAAACAACTACCTCAGTTTTTTCTCTGTTCAACTGAAGAAAATTATGGCACATCCTTTCAGTAATTTGTTCCGTGCATTTACCCAGTCCTTGTAAATAGTCACCTGCATGCTATAGTAAATGTTTTTCATGCATTTCATCTTTCACCCAGAAAGCCTCTGTGATTTACACTATTTTGCCATGCAGGCTTTGGCTGCCTGCTTCGTGCTCTTCCGTCTCAGTGTATCTCAACTGAGCAATTTTGACTCGAGTGAAGATGACATGCTGTTTACTGTGGATAGAAGGAGATACTTTTATGAGCTGAAGCACACAGAGGAACTCCTACACATGTAGACTTAGCAGAAAGAACAAAGGGAAAGAAACTTTAGTGGAGATTGGTTAGCAAGAGAGATTTAACTTACCTGCTGGTATAGGTGTAGAAACTGTGAGCCATGTCCACGAGAGCTACCTGGAACTTAGTTCCCACACTTCTTCAGGACATTTCGATTGAGGATAGCAGCCCACAGACTCCTACAGGCTGCATCACATCCCATCCAGAGTTCCTTACCTTACTGGATGCTTGTGATTTATGGACCATCTTGAACTTTCTAAAGATAAATTGGAAAATCTGGCCCTGACCATTAAAGCTGTCACTTCTTATGGCTGATAATTAGACAAGGTATAGTTTGTCCCCCGTATGTTTACATTATAAAAGCATTGCATCAGCTGTCAAAGTGGAAAACTGAGCCGAAATAACTAGTTTTGGATCAGTTCAGTCATCTTATGTTTGTAATTTGTTCAAGCATTTATCAAGGCAACATAACATTTTTGGCATCAGGCTCTGACCTCATTACTCCTCACAGATTTATTTTATACTTTTGAGGAGTGACGGGATAACATCTTAAACCCCAGTTGGAGCCAACAGGTGGATGTTGGGGTGGAGGTGGGTTGAAAGCGAGAGCATGGTGCTGATTCAGGGCAGAGCAGAGGAAGAGACCAGAAAACTTGCAGCTTAAACAACTAAATTAGAGGATGCGAGTCGTGTGATTTGATTAAGATGCATGTCAAGCGTGCTCGAGGTTACTGCCCAAACTAACCCGTGGGCTTCGTTACACTGACTTGTTTCTTTTGACAAAGCCTGCAGACCCAAACAGCTGTTCAGATACAATGAGGCAGAGAGCACGTTGTCAAAGCTTGCATTGTAAAATAGAGCACAAATTATCCCTTTAAAAGATGTAAGAAACATCCAGTGATGCTTATATTAGAAGTGATGCTTATCAATCAATAAAAGTTTACATTTGATGAGGGAAACGTTAAAACGTTCACAGCTTTCTTGCAGGAATGCAAGAGGATAAAGTGAGGTGCCACTTTATAGATTTTTTTAATAACTGTCTAGTGGAAAAAAAACTGCTTAATTTATTACAAATGGTTGCAGTAAACTTTTGAAATTCAGAGGATTTTATAAGACTTCAGTAAAAAAAAAAAAAGATGATTACCATTCGGTGTTAGTGCTTTTTAAATGTCAGGTGGAACTCAACACCTTTGATTCCTCTTCTCCAAATATTTTTTGCAAATCTTCCAGGCAAACATTTTCCATATGCCACCTGTTTCCTGAATTTACAATAATGAAAATCATGCAACACTAACTAGATGTAGAGGATGCATTTCAGAGGATAAAAATATGTGCCATCTAAAGTTTAAGACCAATCACAAATAAAAATCAGATTTACTTTCTTGACCTTAATATCTTATTTAGGACTTCTGAAGGATCAGTGGAAACCAGGATCAGTGGAAACCAGAGGTGAAACCCTGTAATAGAAACCATGGACACAGACATGAGATTATTTTAAAGTCTGTCAAACTTGTTTCAACTTTCTCCTTAGCATTACCATCTTCTGTGTTTTAAGTAACAAGTGCTGCTTTTTTATTGAAATCTGCTGTGATGCTTTACCACTCAGCTAAATATCTTCAAGTTAAAGTTTGGATTAAAATGATGAGTCAGTAGAGAGAAGGTCATGGCTTCTTTCACGGTGAGCTGCAGTGGTAAACTAACAGAAAACTAGTCTGACATGCTTCTAGCCAGAAGAGATGGATGGCTAAGAAACAGTCGAAGATATTATGAGGTTCTTGGCAGAGTCATTTTATTAATCACACAACATCTGCCTTTAAGTGACCAAAGGAAAAACAGATGTTTGATTTCTGAGGATTCAGGGACAGAGATGCACATGTACGTAGAATATAAAAGCAGGTGGTCAAAGAAAGTTTACGTGGCTCCTATACGACTGTTCAGCTGTTGGTCATAAAATCATAAAGTGTTTCCATTTAATGCCATTTAGATAAAACAAAGAAGAATAGCACAATATGTTATTTTCTTTCAAAATACTGAGAAAAATATGACCTGTAACCAGTTGCATAATCTCCTCTGCTTTTAGCTGTTAAAAGATAAAGTTGTAACAATGTATGAGAGAAAAAAACAAGTTAACAAGCATGGTAGGATGGAGGGGGATTTCTCTGCTTTCGTCTCTTTATGTCTGCCCTAGAATTTAGTGTGACCCCCAGTTAAGATTAAAATTTTACTACTTATTTACAACGGCACAATCACTTTTAAGAGGGCCATAAAAAGAGAGCCTTTCCAGTCATTTTATGTATAAATAGAACTTTAACATTGCTCTGAAATGTGCCACGGTTCTTGGCACTAAAAAACAGAAGTGGTTAGAAACCAGAGTGATTTAGAGTATTAACATTCCATATCATTAAATGGGATAAACTATAGGCTCCAGCCCATTCCTGAGCCTTCATCACAGCTGAACTGAGGCTGTGATCCAGAAGCTCCCAGCCTGCTTTAAAGAAAAACAAATGCTTTTATAATGGTTCAGTTTGTTTGAGAAGTCAATTATGCTCATAATTTGATTTTCCATTGTAATTTAGAATAACACCGTTTTCTTTTCCCATCTAGCAATAATTGTTGTCTTCTGCTGAGATCAACAGCAGACTTTAACTCACGAATGAGCTGATGGGTTTGCTGAGCAAGACAGTGTGGCATTCGGGGTATCCAAGCATGTGGACGAAAGTCAGTCTTTTGCTCCTTGGTCCTTCTGGGCCTGGATGTCGGCTGATGGCCAGAGGTGCCAACTGGACTCCTTTGTGACAACTTCTCTTCAGTGCATCTTTGGATATCATTGGCCAGACTGTGTGTCTAATGCTGACGTGCTCAGGAATGGCAGCTGTCCTTTAATGGGCACCTGGTGTGCCCAATCCAGCTTACTGCACACTGGATGCCCAGGACCCTGTGGGCTGGTCCAGATGTGTGTGTGGGGGGGTGGGGGGGGGGGTGATCGTGTGTTGTGGAGGAGACAGCTGGGGGAGAGATGGGGCATGGGCCTGGCACAGGTCTGGAGGATGGCCACCAAGAGGCTAGAGCAGTACGGGACCAAGGCTGATGCGGCAAAGTGCCAATCTGGCAGATGCTCCCATACCTGACCTGATAACAATTATGGACTCATCCCAGTGTCACAAGAGGAGAACCAAATGGACTGGCTACGATAAGGAGCAAATGACCTCCCATTATAGGCTTATGAAAAACAGTGAATTGTAAAATCCAATGGCAATCCTAACTCAGATAAATAAGTTGAAGTAACTTATTTTAAAAAATGTGTACTTCTTACTAAGTTTTATTGAGTACCACTAAACGACAGGGTAGAAAAATCATCCATACTCCTCTTTTGAATGATGCCAACTAAAAAGAATCAAGTAAAGCCAAAGCTGGGTTTTAAACCTGCTGCCTAACACCCAAAGGCCAGTAGGTGGCAATAACTACATCGAGTTAGGACTGGGGGATAAAGAAGAAGAACTGCATTTGTTTGAAAACTGGAAAGAACATGACAGAGGGATAAGCGAAAAGATGAGTCCACCAAATTAAACAAGTGTATCAACGTGATGGGAGCGTGCCAGCTACACCAAGAATGAGCATGGGTTTATTTAAGACGGTGAGTGCCCAGTTGAATGACTAGAAAAAAGTTTTGGCTGAGATGTCACAGTCTCGATGCAGCATACAAGATCACTCAGAGGTGCACGCCTAGGTCAAGGTCATATATCACAGTTATAATATGTGAGTG
This sequence comes from Cheilinus undulatus, assembly GCF_018320785.1. Taxonomy (NCBI): domain Eukaryota; kingdom Metazoa; phylum Chordata; class Actinopteri; order Labriformes; family Labridae; genus Cheilinus; species Cheilinus undulatus. The sequence goes on from NC_054879.1 coordinate 21,470,217, forward strand.
TTCTTTTACTCATTAAATCATTTAGTCGAAAGAGAAGAAAATATTTTGTGTCACCTGTAAGTGAGTAGTTAAATTCGAGCTTTCAGTGCAGCATAAATGTACAGCAGTGTCTCAGTACTTCTTCATGACTTTGGAATAAATAATATGCAGTGTAGGTTCACACATGAGGTGCAAAACATTTACAGAAGATTATGAGATTGAAGACTTTTAGCACATGGCCCCATATCTTTGTGTATACAATGGCATTCATTTTTTTTTATGACAGACACTAATCAAGAATGTTTATGCAATCCTTACCTAAAACCTTTTCAGCTAACCAAAACAAATATTTGTCTTATTCAGGAGAGGTGTGTGCAGAGGGCTCTCAGCTGATCAGCGCCTCATCAACCCGGCCAAAGTTTGTTATAGAGAAACGAGCTGTTAAAATAAATCTCTAGGCTTATTGTTTTATATGACTGCTGCAGGAGAAATCAAGAAGACGGAGTAGGGTCTCAGCTATGGTGCAGAGCAAGGTAGAAACAGGCACCTCAATTGAATGCCCCAGGTTCAAAGGTAGCAAAAAGATGAAAAAAAAAAAATGTTGGGTCATAGTAACCTCTGATGAGAGACTAACGTTGGATTATGAAAGTTACATAATACATTTGTAACTTTACCTTAAGAAAATATTGTCTCTTTAATAATACACACAATCTGTTTGCATTACAAAGGCAATTAATGTGTTAAAAATGGCATCTGGATCTTAGGATAATTAGCTTATTTATGACCATACCTCCATATTGTATAGTGAAAAAATATGGTGAGTGATTTGCCCTGCAAAAAATGATTCAATAAATCACAGACATTGTCAGTCATCACAGGAGTAAAAAGACAGACGTCTGCTGCAATTCTCCCAAGTTATCCACAGGTAATGCTAATCCTGTGAATAGGGCTGAATGTTATTTTTGACTCAGTAACTGATTCTGTGCAAACCGTAGTGAAAGTGAAAAGCAACTTTTCACAGAAAATAGCTGGGGAAAAAGTAGAATTACTTATTTTAACAACTGCCTTAAAAGCAGAAACAATTTGTTACTTTCTGCCCTTGGCTTCAGTTGAAACAGCCCCATTATCCTTTTGTCATGGCTTGTTGTCTGGTTTTATACAGGATTCAGACAGTGGTGAGACCTGGGCACAAGTATCTGTTGGTATGCTGACTGTAATCCATTAAGATGCTACACAGCCTTCCAAGACTCTCCAGTTTCACCCCGCAATGACAGCCGTCATCATTGGGGGAGGTTTTTTAATGGAAGATCCCGGAAACCTACCTCAGGAACTTTGCCTTCTGTCTGGACTGTCCTAAAGCCATGAAAAACACATTTGGATTCATCCAAAGAGTGATGCTGTTACTCAAAAATCTTCTGTTGACTTAAAATGCATTTTACTATGCAGAGGTGGTGATGTTTGGCTAAGGTTTTAACTGGTTGGTTAACTACATTTCAGCTAAAAGGCAGTTACACTGAATCTAAGCTGTAACTGTTACAAACCCTCTTGTGACTCTCCTCCAGTTTGTTTTGAAAAAGAGCTACAGTTGATCCCAAATCAAACCTATTTTTGCCTTGTACTGTAATACTCCTAATACAGTAATTGGGACTGAATTGTTTACCACAGTCGACAAAAGGGGAAATAAAACAATGTGTTAAATTGATCTTCTGTGTTTCTACTTTTTTATGTGAACTGTCATTAAGTAAAAGGTAATGTCTGTCTGATGCATAATGGATGTTAGCAGCACTTGAGTTGTATGACATTTACTTGATATTTCTAAGGCAATTGGTTTGCATGATTTTACCAAGTAAATCTGATTGCTGTTCCTCGTACAAACAACAGAGAAATCCCAAGTTGCCATAAATATCGTTTGAGTAATCTGAAATTAAATAAATGAGCTATTTGGAATACAGAGTTTGTAGCACTTAAAATTATTTAGTTGCTGTAAATTGCAATTCTTCTTAGTCTGTACTAAACCTTGAGCACTAATAACTTCCTTACCTAAGTACTCTACACAAAGTATTTTTAGTTATTTGAACTGAAGTGCAACTGTTCTTTACTTAAAAAGCCTTTTCAAGTTAAACTCAAAAATCTCTATTTTACTCTACCATGGTCATATTGTTAAAGGTACTTTGTTTTTTCAAGGCAATCAGTTTGCATGATTTTTTTTAAGTAAGGTTAACTAATTGGATTTTACAGTGTAAGAACAAAGCCCTACCCATTGCTATACTGTGTCAGCTGTAGAAAATGATATTTGATCTTCAGTATTCATATTGCATACCATCTACTGATGTTTTCAGGATCCAAGAACACAAAGAAATAAAAATAAAGAAAATGAATAAGAACGTCTCAACTGTATCTGTTTGTAGTACTGTAAAGCCTAGCTTCCTTGACAGCCCTCACAGTGCTCTCTCCTTTAACCCTCCAGGGTCCCCCCCCAGAAAAACTCACACTTAGGACTCTTGGGATCCAAATGGGTCCCATCAGAAAAAGTACTAAATCATAAAACGGTGATGGTGTAATGAAAAGTAAGGCTGCAACTTTTAACCTTGATCCAACCCATGAACTATTGGAAAATCTCATACCATTAGCATTAGCACAGAAAAAATATTGACTATTAAAAATTAAAGTGTCTAAAAGGACCCAGTTGGGTCCAGGGGTCCCTGGAGGGTTAAGAGCCACAGATCATAAACAGGCAGGAAGTTTATGTTCTATAGTCCACAGTGAGATTCAGACAGGAGATCCAGTAAATTCTTTTGTTAATTAATGTTTTGAACCCTAAAATTAATACTGTTTAATAAAAAGAGTAAGATGTTGTTAATTTAGAAGTCTGGTGGCTGTAAAGGCCTTAAAATACTCATCTCAGTCTCTTCAGACTCAAACCAGCCCAACACTTCCACGAGATTTCCAACAAGAATGTTTCAAATATCAGCAGTAATTGTTCCAGTCCGTCCAATCTCCTACATCAACCAACACCAGCAATGAGTCCCATGTTGAGACCATTTCTCCCATCAGCCCATTTCACCCATGCCCTGGAACAAACAATGACAAGTTTACAGAAAACATGTGGATTCCAGCAACTCATATGCATATCGCATCCTTATAACCTTTGGTTCTTTTTGTTTATTGTCATTAAAAGAGCTTGACTGTCACCTCTCTTCCTCGGGGCACATCAGACACCCATTAAAACCACTGGCAATAATGACACATAAAAAAGTTTCATCCCAGAGAGAACAGATGACAAGACAGCAGATTGTTATTGTGCTACATAAAAAACAGAAAGGCCACAAAGTTCACACACTGAAAAATCACTTCTGACAGACAAAATAAATACAAAAACAAGTCACAATAAAGTGAAGATTGTGAGTTGGCATATGTTATTTGAGGTAGAGCAGGACAGAGCCTAACAACAAGAAATGTGAGGATTAGATTTTAAAGGCAGACGAAGGAGAAAGAAGCTGCACTGAAAAAAAAGTTGCGTTCTTCCAGCTGCTGGGGGTTTTCAAAGAACTCATGGTCTGCATAGCAGACAGACTAGTTGGTGTTATTGAAGATTGTGGAGGATGGACCTGAGGTTCAGGCACAGGAAGGTGTGAGTGTGGTTGGTTTTCTGGTACAGTTCTTGTATCTGAAGCTGAAGGGAGGAGAGTTCAAACAGACGACGGTTCTTCCTGAAAAAAAATTAAAGAAAAACAAGACAAGAGTCAAGAGTCAGTCACTAGGATACATTGCCAATGAGTCACACTTGAACAGGACCACTCATCTATACAGTAGCTAATGCACAGCTATCACTGCTGTTTGGTTTTCTGATAAACTGCTGGAAACATTTTCAAAATGCACAAAGAGAAATCACACATCATTGTCAGGTATAAACTTGGATCTCCCCAAACTAAGTTCTAATGCAGGGCAGAATGTGATAAGTTCACTTTAAAAAATGTTTCATAATAGAGAAAATATCATTTTTTTTAGCAAACAATTGAAGCAAAAGCCTAATAATGTTTACAGTAAGAGCAGAGATGCTTTTTGATTCTGAATGTGTTTGAAAAACCAGCAAAAAGTTTGAACATTATCAAAGTATGGTAAAACATTTTCCTATCCTGCTTTGGTCTTCAAGAAAATGTCTGACTAATAAAGGAATGAAGATTGTTTGACCTTGGACTAAAACTGCATGAAAATATATTCTATTCATCAAGTGCAGTATTTAAGTTGCACAGCACAATTCAAACCCTAAATTAACCTGAGATAATCTGTTTAGTTTTCTGCAATGATGTTACTTAAACCTCAGAAATCATGCACTTCAGCTGAGCATTCTCACAATTTTCCTTAAACACATGAGAAAGCAACATGCTTAAAGATACAGACTGGTATCATCAGGATTTTATCAATACCTCCTGTGACAGTGCAAAAAGAAAATCCAACTTTCATCATTAAGCATGTGTATCGCTGCAGTTCTTACTTGTTTATGGGCCACATGTATTTTCTCCCATACTGTCAGATCTTTCTTCCACTATAGGATATTATCAAATAGAGTTTTAATTACTCACAGGATATTAACTCATTGAGTGCCAGCCCTTTTATAAAATGGAAAGTGCCTTGTGCCAGTGCTTTTGGCCATTTTGAGTCATCGTTCAAGACCCACAGAACAGTCATAATACTATGACTTTGAAAACACAGAACAGCTCAAATGAAAGAACAAACTCTCTATTTCATCATGGAAAAAAAAAAAAACATTTGTTTGCAGCTTGTTCCATTTTTGATTTATCTGAAGCTGAATAGAGGCTAGTTTCACCAAAAGACCACTTTTTTTTCTAGAAAGCTGAGAAAAATGCATTTTTGTGAAAGAGAGTCTGTCAAGCAAAATAGTGATTTGAATGTAATAATTTTGCCTTCAGTGACATAAAAGACATCTGAAAATTGTATTACAAATGTGTTTTATTGTAAAATAAATAAAAATAAATACAAAATACAGCACAATACAACTGGACAGCCGCCACGGGACCTCCGATATGCCCACGTCCTCTCCCGCTTGCGTAGCCCCAGGCACTTCCTGTAAATTATAGAAGTAATATATAATATGTTTTTTATATATAATACATAATTTACAATATAGTTTGTTTTTGTTCTTACCTCTTTTTCTGCCAACAGACGGTGTTGCAGAACTGCATAGGGCTTGCTCTTCTCTCAAGTCTGCTTCTGAAATCACAGGAGCGCATGAGTGATGGATTCATTTGATAAATTTGGCTGAATAATCAGTGGGTTCCCAACGTTAACTTACCTCCATCGCTCTGGGACGGAGAACAAGATCCGCTCCGCTCACTCGGCAGCCATTCCTCAGAGTCTGGGTCAGAAAAGTCAGTTTCTGAAGTGTTGTCGCTGTATGCATCAAACTGGCAGTGGATGACTTTTCTCTCCGACGCACAGGTGAGACCTCGCAGCATTCTTTAGCCTCTTGGCCGGCCGAGGCAGATCAATGAACGCCCCAATCCCTGGATTCGCTGTCGTTAAGTTCAGTGTCAGCTTCAGGGAGTAAGCGATTTCTCACGCAAAAGTTTAAAGTTTCTTCCAGCATCTGCTAGTGAAACTGGCCACTTGACTCCTTCGGTTTTTGGGGGTCATTTTGTGCCGATACTGAATATTTTAGAACTTAGATTGGCTTAGATTACCTCCATCCCGGCGTCTCCACTTCTCTCTGATCTCAGTGGCTTTGATCTACCGTCTCTTCCGTGTTCTGACTACGTATCCCAGAAGCCCCAAAACTACCCACAGGGAGCGTGAGAGCGCCCCCTTGTGCCAGCCGCCGAAAAAACACTTTGATGTATATATATGTCAATGGCACTCAAGCGTTGGCTTTTAAATGCCATATATATACGTCAATGGCACTCAATGAGTTAATAAATAAAAGTTTGATTGACGAACAAAGGCGTTTATTTATTTACTCCATTTGTATTTTGCTGAGCATAAATTATGACAGATTATAGAATATAGTATGCTTATATGGGAGCTGTCCAAGCTTTATTTACACACTGCTCAATTATATGATCAAATACATGCAGATGATAACAATTTACTCAGTGATGAGAGGGTGAAGATTAATCTGTATGATGCAGACACTGCTTCTCTGATTAGTCAGTACGTCTTTCATCAAATTGAAATATATTCAAAGTAAAAATCACGATGAGATAACAAGGACAATATGATATATAATACAGGCACTTGTGCTGGTATTTTCTCGCTTCTTGGTGTGTGGCTTTCTACATCAAATGATGGCGTTAAGGTGTCAATACCTACGATCAGGATGCATGGAAGTGAGACTTTAATAAAGAAACTCATTGCATTTATTTAAAAAAGATGAATTTTCATTTTAGGAAGTGAAATATGGCTTGCTAGGCATGCATACAAAATGAAACTGTCTACTAATTGTGATGTGGATAGTGGAATCAAGTTTGTGTTTAAAATTAAATGTAAAATTAATCGTTTAAGATGCATCAATATACAAACTGGCTTCAATATACCACTTCACCATGGTGGTCAGAGTTCGCCGACAGGTGAGCACATTTAACCGTCAGGTTTTTATACATCACGTAATTTGCATGATAAGTGCTGCACGCCAACTTTAGGCCCGTTTTGTGTGTATGCATCATTTATAAATGAGAGCCCTGAGCTCATAAACCTCATCCCACTTAACAGCCTTCATACAGAAAAGCTTATTACACAATATAATTGAACACAGGTCTGCTCCAACAATTATATTTGTTCTGTAAAACTTTAGAGAGAAAAAACACCCCAGTCATTACTGTCTGAGAATTAAAGACAAGTAGCAGTTTATCTTTAGCAAAGAAAGGCTTTTCCAGCTTTCATGGATGTTTAATATCTTCTTAATTGACTATTTTGTTTCCAGATCATGTCATTACAATGTATAAATTTCATCTCAACAAATTGTGAATGAATTCATTAGATTATAAGTTTATAATAATGAAGCAAACAGACATATCATGATGAGATTTTGAGGTTTATGATATCTTCTTGTGTCTTTTCCTCATGTTTCCCTTTAAATCTCAATCACAGTAATTAAAGCGAGGCTTCATGATCAAAGTGACATTAAGTCATTAGTTCAGTCAGTTACGACCCGCTTGGGCACTTTGCTGCTCGGTATCATGAGCACACATTTCCCTTCCTCTGCTGAGAGATCTGCATCATGATCTCCTCTCTTTATCTGTTGTTTATTTTAAAGAATAATTAAGGTTAACAAGGTTCCCCTATTTTAAGTTTATGAATGAAAACAACATTATTAAGAAGTAATTAGGTTACGCACGGTGACAGAGGACCATTCGTTCATTTCTTTCAGTAATGACCAATAAACCAGCAACAAAAATACTATTTTTTTGCAACCCATCCCCAAAAGTGAAACCGGTGCAACGACTACAGAGAACGCAACAGCGGCTGCATTGATTTTCTGTTTCTTTTACCTACATTAATATAGTGTAATGTATATGAAATTTACTGTGTCTACCTGATGCTAGAGAGCTTCTGCAGAAGGATGGAAAGCTTCTCCAGTGACAGGAGCTCCAAATGAGAGTTTTTAAGAAGCTTGGAGGCCATGTGGAAAAAGTCCTCACAGCTACATGCCTCCAGGAAGGGGTTTAAGTAGCCTGTGAGCACACAAAGACAAGCAGAACAGAGAAAGAAGATACTTTCAAAACAATTTCTCTAATCAGCAACACATTTCAATTCACTGTGAGAATGTTTGAAGGGGGGAAAAATTATCAACTTAGCCATATTTTCCAGATTAACAGAGAAATGAAAACTACATGGTCAGAAAAACAAACCATGAAAACACTTTAACAATCAAACTGAGTTGGACAGGGATACAAATGCTGTTTAGACACACTCTGTGAAGATGGTAATTGGAAGAGCTTCCATATTGTCACTCTTAACTCTGACCTTCCCTTCATCAAACACAAACCTCACACAAGCACAGATGAAACACAGAGATGGCAACTGCATCAATCCACACATATGGGAACTGCAGATTCTTAAAAAAAAGCAAATGTGGACCCTATGAAATCCTAAAATTAGTCGGTTCCTTGTAAACAAACATTTGTTTCTGCTAAAGCTGCATTCCTGCTGCTTCAAAAACTAACTCTCCGTTGTCTTTGACCACGCATGAGGGTATAGGAATACAATCTGAGACACAGAGGGGCTTTTTTGGCTGCTGCAGAGTTTTTGCTGGCATTAAATCACAGCATTAGATTGGACAGAGAAGAACAGGATCAGGTTCACATCAGAAAAGGTAAGACGGGGAGAGTCTGATCATCTGAAAAAGGAAAAAGCAGGAAAGGATAGCTTGGTCTGACTTTGTCCAAGGATAACATCACTTTACCCCAAGGTTATAAAACTACTGTGAGTAAGGCATCCCAGGCCATCAAACACTGATGCTTTGTGACTCCCAGACTCCTTATTCACATCCACACGTTTCCTGTGGTTTTAGTAAGTTAGGATAAATCAATACAGAATGAACTTTGGAGGATAAAAACATCACATGGTGAATTCAAATAATGTTTCGACAATGCAATTTGGTTTCACACATGGCTCAAACCTCTTCTAGTGTCATCCATCACCCATGACAGGACTATAAGAAGGACTATCTGTCTCTACTACATCACTGGGAGCAGTCTTAACATCAGGGGCTTAGATTTGAGCTAGCTGAAAAAACAGATATGCGTCACGCAGATGCTAAAAGGTACCATGTGCAAATGGAAGAGACACAAAGGGTTCAGACAAAGCATCAGTGAATGTGAATGAATAGACCATGCTAATATCATGTTTAAAACATGTCCATATTTCAAACTGGCATCTGAATAGGGATCATTCATTGTTTTTTATATAGATACTGTTATCACAGGCTTTACTTCTACCCCTGTAGGTTTTTTGTAGTCATGTGATCCTGATCGTTTGTACTAGTCAGATGGGGGCAAAAAGTGAAAAACAATGGTTAGGAATAAATGGAAAGTTACTACGTTTCAACTATAGGTAGGCCTGCACACTGTAGTTATCATCAGAAAATGTGTACATACATTGGCTGTGATCCCTACACTCTACAAAAAGTAAGGTTTTCCAGAAGTGAACTGATGAACTGGCATGGAGATGGTCGATATCACATATTACGTAATACTACAGTTCTTTTACAATGCTTCTAGCCAGATAAAAGGAGACAAGACTTGAGAAGTCTTTTACTGAGCTAAGAGGCTACCTGTGCCCCTTTAACAGCTTTTCTCCCTCCAGAGACAAATATCGAAAATCGGTACCGAAATGGTACCGGTACCAAAACATCCAAAACCTACCAGGCTGAATTACAACACAGATATCTATAGTTAAATAGGATACCCTATTAGGATATGTTATGGAATTTGTATGAATTATGTGATAAGGTACACCACGTTCCTTTTGCTATCCTATGTTCAACTGGCACCTTACAAAGATATTTCTTTAAATCGTTTATGATACCCAGACGGCTTATAAATATTCTACCGGTTACTGTCAACACGTTTTTTTTCTCAAAACTATTGGTTCAGGTACCGTTTAGGCACCGTCACTGTATAAAAAGTATCAAGTTTGCATCAGTATCAGAAAAAAACAAAACGATACCCAACCCTACTGTTTCATCAAAACTTTTAATTGAATTATAGTTACACTATTAGTAGTATAACAATGCTAATGACTTTCATTTCCATAGTAGCTTCAAGACAAAATTACAAAGTGCGTTACAAGGACAGCAATAAATAAAACATTTTAAGACATAATATCCATTTAAAAGTGCTAAAGAATATGCATGTCTTTTAAGGGAATTCTAAAACCCGTAATTCAATACAAAAATAAAATTAGGATAGACTCTTGTATAAAAGTGTGCCTTAAGAAGAGATTTAAAAACGATTACTGACTCAGCTGACCTGATCTCCAGCATATTGTTCTACATTTTTGGTGCCCTCTCCACAAACGCTCCTTCCCCTTTTGTTTTCAGTTTGGTATTGGGAACAATTAAAGACCTCAATGTACATGTTGGCTCATATGGTACTAAAAGGTCAACAGATGTAGCTACGAGCAAGGCTTTCAAAGTAATCAATCTAATCTTAAAATCAATTCTAAAACACCCAGGAAGCCAGTGTAGAGACTAAAACAGTAGTGATGTGGCCAGGCTTTCTTGTTCTGGTTAAAATCCTGGCAGCTGAGTTCTGTACCATCTGAAGTCCATCTATTCATTTCTGCCTCAGGCAGGAAAGAGGGCTATTGCAATAATCAAGCCATGATGAGATAAAAGCATGTCAAATTGTCTCTTTGTCATTAAAAGTTAGAACAGACTTAACTTAAGAAATATTTCTTAAGTTGATAAAAACAAGACTGTACAAGCTTTCTGTTACTCAAAATTTAAGTTGCTGTCAAATTAGACGCCCAGATGTTTTGCAGCTGGTTTGACACTGTCAAATAAGGAACCGGCAGATGGCAGTATTTCTTGAGTGATTTGCTGCAGTCTACTTAAAAGGATCTTTATCTTATTACAACATAATTGTAAAAAATATAGGATATCCAGCTCTGAATCTCTGACAGGCAGCTGTTCACAGAACTCAGCATACCAGGGTCAGCGGATTTAATGAGCTGGTACAACTGGGTATCATCAGCATAAAAATGATTTAAAAAACTGTGTTTAATTATAATATAACCCAGCGAGAACATGTACATATAAATATGAGCCAGCTCTTTCATATGAACTACAGGAGACAGCTCTCGTTTGAGAGCCAGTTATTTAATACACATTTCAAAAGCCAAACTAGCAATTAGGAGCCATGTAGGAGCCAAAAGATGAGCTCTTATTACTGAGATGAGCCAAAAAGTTGGATCTCTGAAAGACACAGATATCCTATTGCAACAAGCAAGGCTGGACAGATATCGACTATGGAAACAGGCAATATCAGGGTTTGTTGTTTCTGCTACTCCAAACTTGGATCGATGTCTGCTGCTGTTGCTACATGAGCTTTCTGCACAAAGAACTTGCTACTTTAAGGACTCAAAAGTAGCTCAAATCTTTTTTTTCATCTAAAATGGTTGGCATCATTTTCCAGTGATTTCTGTATAGAGAAGCACTCATGTGTCCATTGGTGATCTGTGAATAACTGTATTGACCAATGTATTGAGGTAGCCAAGTGCACTTTGTGATCCATGAAAACTGATTCAATATGTTTGTTGCTTCATAGTGCATGTGACTGAACTTCAGTTGTCACCATATGACCACGAATATTATGCATGTCTGTTTTTGTACACGTAGACCTTGTCTGGTTTACTGGAAACCTTCAGGTGTAAACCTTTCTCCTGGGAACCTCACCCTTCTCCCGTCTCCCCTCATTACTGCTTGTAAAACATTATAATTAGCAAGTCTAGCTAGATTTACTGCCCCCTTGAAACACACAACTGTATATACACATGGTTGCAGCCCCAGTGGTCTGGCGAATGTCTCTGCTGTGTGTTAGCATACACCTAAATGATATGGCTCATAACCCTTTTAAACTGGCCTTTCCATGTTAACACAGTGCAGCTGTTGGTCCACCTCTGTCAGTCTTTTGTCTTTCCATAAATGAGCCATGAGGTTGTGGAGGTCCAGTGTTTTATGATCGTCACTTCCAGATCTAATCCATGGCTTTTGTGTATGACTGATGTAAGCTCAAAGGAATCTGTTACCTATCACATGTGGTTTTTTATAGTGGATGATACAGGGTGATACAGCAGGAGGAGCTGTTATAAATCTAAGTAAATAGTGATAGAAAAGACAGTCAATAAATCCGGGCTAAAGGAGTGATCTTAACTTCTTTCAAGGCTACCTCAGCCTGAGACATTTCTTACACAAAGTCACTGTCCAAAGATGAAAAATGTTGAGTGCACAGATGAGGACCGCTGGAAATATTAAGGCAAACATTCTTAAAATAAGATAAAAGCTTTTCATTTTGCAAAAGCAAATTAGTATTTAAAAGGTACCAAAATATAAATGTATAGCTGAAAGCTACTGTGAGGCACTTAAGTTTTATATCAGTTGTGTTGAGCTCTCAAGACTAAGTGTTTTGTACCTTGTCTTAACCAGTTCTAATAAAACTACCGCAATAGCTACATCCATGCCATACTCTCATGCCCCAACTAGATACAGGCTTGCGGTTCAGTAAAACCACACCAATAGCTTCCACCTCGCTCTCTTCAGTGCTGACTGGTCTGGCCATCCTATGCCCTAAAATCAGTGTTTCGCCTTGAAACTTTGCATGATGGACCGGCCTGATGACAGACATGGAATCTGGCCAATACACTACATTTGCAAGGTTAGTCCTCTACATGTAGGTGGTGTTCTAAAATGACATATTTCATGCTCCTGACTCGTAATGCTTAATCATGTTTTTCACTGAGTTTTTGCCATATGAAAAAAAAAAAAAGGTCTGATCTGGCAGCATACTCTGGATCGCTGCATCTGACAGGAACCCAGTGGCTGCTGTTAAAAATAACAGGAGTAAAAGTCATATTCCTAAGGGCCTTATTTGCTTTCACAGATCACATAAACACTTAATAATATCAGTCCTACAGAGGAGTTTCTAAATTGGAAATATTCTGAATATTCTTCAACAGCCTTTGCAGAAATTGTTCCATCTTTCCCTCCATCCCTGGAACTTCTCAGAAATGTCTCAGATTTTTGAGTTGTCCAGTTTACTGAATATTTATCAGCTATTGTAACACTTGCTGAAACATGCCCTCTTTGCCGTTGCCTGAACTTTCTTTGGTTATTTGTCTAACACAAAACTTTTATTTTCTTCAACCTGCTCCAAGATAAATGTGTATTCATCACAAAGTCTTGGTCCACAAAATACATGAAACTATTGGCGGCACCATGATTAACATCAACCTACATTTTGCCCTTTCTCAAAGATAAAACATGAAAAAATAAACTTTAAAAGAAAAAATTTCCTACTACTACTTTGAAAATAAACTGTTTCAGTTCATACAAATTGTGTGAACTCATAATAATGAACTGTTAGACTTTGTCATGATCTAACTTGCACTTGGTACACTCATTTTCAACTTTCATTGTATAATAAATTGCTTTATAAGATGCAAAATTTCCTAGTATACGGTTTAGTTTTATGTAAATTCAATAAATAATTTATCTAAAGGTAAAAACAAACTCACAGTCCATCTTCCATCCATGATCCCTAATGCACATTAACAATTAAATAAGGATCATGGATTACAAACCGAAACCATGTGAGACAAGCTTACTTACGGGACTGCTCAGTGAGCTGCATCAGAATATCTATAGGTGAATGTAGACCTCCTCGTCCAGCCAGCAGCATGGACATCAATACACGAACTCCTCCATAGTGGATGAAAAGGCCTCGGCTCTCCTCAAATATCAGCTCTGTTCGCAGACTTTCCAGAGCCTGGGCCAGCACATCAGCTGCAGACAGTAAAGAGAGATGTGCATGCTGTACTGTCAAAAAAATAACCTGGCCACTTTTGTCAGTTTTATGTGGTTCAATTACATGACAAAATTCCATCCAATTGCAATGAATAATTCTACTGAAACACATAAATACCTCTAATGTTATGAAACTGAAATAAACTGAGATGAATAAACTATGAGAATAAAGTAAAAATAGCTTATAGAAATTACCTAACTCATTTGAATTTGGTTTATGTAATATGGTAAATTGTGCTTTTATAGTGCTGTTCTAGTTATGCTTTTACACCACAGGCCACACCTATCACTTTACATGCAGATTTGGACATACTGTAGGTAGTAGATTATCCCATTCATAGGCATCCATGCACATTTACACTCCAACGACGCAGAAGTTAAGTGTTTTGCTGAAGGATAAATTGACATGTGACTGTCACTTGGGGATTGAGCCCACAACCTTCCGATTATAAGATGACCAACTGAGCTACGATCGCCAGGGCTCAGTGGTGATGAACAGTGAACTGGTGACAATATCAGCACTGGTTAAGTTTCTACCTTGGGATGGATTTTTGCACCTTGGTCAACGCCAGTTTGAATGCATGAGCTGTGTTTTAGTGTAAATAGTAGGCATAAGTGATGCAACTAGGATTGGGAGGTATTCACCTTTTAAAACCGTCGTACCCCACCCAAAGTTTACCAGGGTATATGGTACTGCTGCCAGGTGTTAAAAAACCACATTGTATATAAGTGCATGCATGCTTGCCTTTGTGCACACGCTCACAGCAAGCAGAGCGTGTGTCTCTACAGGCACTTCATTCATACATTTAACAACATGCTATGAGTCTAAAAAACAATGCTTATGAGGTGATGTGTGCAGGATGGAAGCGATTTATAAATTAGTTGACAGTTATTCATGATTTAGCCTTAAGTCATAAAGTTTTAAGATATTAGTGAAAAAAATTACAAACAATTCACAAAATTCAATTATCTACCTTTTCTGATCTCCTTGCCCTCATTAGAGCAGCATTTCCTTTATTGCTGGCTCTATCTCATCAATGTATGTTGGTATTACAGCCTGGCATTTCTCTGCAGTCACTTCTGAAGACCAGAGCCTTTCCTCGCTGACAGACTCAAACATACGATCTGTGATCACCTCGAATAGTTCAGAGAATCTCTGAAGTTCTAAGAAAATTCTTAACAAATGTACAGCAGTGCTGGATTTACACAACCTGACATGGGATAAAAGGTTGCTTTATGATTCTGGACTGAGTTTGGTTAACTCCCTCCAGAATGGTATCTATTATGTGTAAAAAGTCCAGCAAATATGAAGGAATGAAACATCTCTCCATTATACTCAATTTAGTTTCATGTCAATCCAGAGAAAAAAGGAAAGCAAACCTGGTGAGCAGATTGACAGAAAATAGTCTATAGAGACGTACTGAGAGCCCTGGAGCTTAAAGGGCAGATGGCAGCTTGATTCAAAGGTGAGTTTCACAACATATGTCAAGATATATAGTGTAGGCTGCACCCATGGAGTGCAAGAAGATTTATAGTGTGGAAGCCCAGGGAGCAAGATTTGGATGTAGCTGAAAGCTCCTTGCCCTTTTCAAATATTTGGATTAGATCAAACTAAGAACCTAAAGCCACACTAGCAGCTCTGTGAGGCTAATGAGCACAGGAAAGAAAACAAAACTGTTTTAATTGGCATAATCACAGGGCCAAGGATTGAGTTAGATCAGAACTCTAACAGAAGTATGGCAGCAGCTGTAATACACAACATGTTAAGATGTTATGGGATGTAATTACCCAGAAGCCCAATATCATATCCAATAAAAAATGTAAACATCTGCTTTGATGTTAAATGAGGGGAAGAAACATGTATTGTGGGACTTGGAGTATCTGTACAAAATCCTCCTCCAATGGTTGATCTTACATGTCAAATATTAACGTCTTGTTGGTACTAGAAGAACTGATGTGAGATCATTAAAAAAGTTAGGAATCATCTTTTTCAGACCATATGTATCGAGCATGGAAATTTAAAAATAGATTTCTTGATATTTGAGTCTGGATCAAAGTCATGGTTATTTCTAAGCCAGAGTAAAATGGTGTTTTCACACATACACAAAGCTCTTTTTGTGGTATGCTTAATGTTTGAATGCAAACAGCTGATTTTTTTCACCCTGACTTAACTATAAACTCATTCTGCCATTAAAATTTCTGCACAAAGCCAGGATGAGATGATGTATAAACCCAGTAAGCAATATTCAGTAAAATTCACCACATCTGAGTGGGAAAGGGAGGGGGTAACGATATCAAGATCATAAGACTGATAGGCCAGCGAAACAATGCTTATGAATGTTAGGAAAATGCTTTACCACTATGTATGAACCACTCCTTCGCTGATACTGTGAATATATCCTATGAAACGTAGCATTGATATGACAAGTATCATCAAATACCAGACTCTTGTGATATGTCTGTCATTCTCTGCCATCTCTTTTAAGTCCTCTCCTGGCTCCTGAGACCGTCCCTCCAGTCTAAAGTCTCTCTCTGTGAGGGAGACTTTAGACTGGAAATTTTACTGAAATTCTAGCGTTTAAAAAAAATGTGTTTTGACATAGACACGTTTAGGGGTATAAAATCATGCCTATGATAAGACATATAGCCAACTCATCTAACAAGCCATACTAAGGTAGTGATAATGTTGATAATAGCAGCCTACAGAGTAGTTAGATGTTGCCACAGGTTTGAAAGAAATTAAAGAGTGATTGAGTGGGGCCTTTGCCCCCTGGTAATACACCCAGCAACCACCAACAATTTTCAGGTGCTTAGAACATGACAACCAGGGGTTTGTGGCAACCCTCCTACTCGCCCTAACAGTACCCTAGGCTATGTTTAAGCACTGCATCTACCCATAACGCCCCCTTAAAGCTGTGGTTTTTGTTTTGTTTTAAACAGATTATTTTCCATGCCCTTGGTAATGTACAAAGACATCCAGAGCATGACCTGGGTTGTGTCAATCCTCCTTCCCGCCCAATGGGGCCCTCAGGTGGGTGTACTCACCATTAAATGCCTTACTTCAGCCTCAAATTTTGGCCCAAACATGCCTAAAACTTCTGCACAGTATGGTGTGTGTGTGTGTGTGTATATATATATATATATACATACAAAGAGTTTATGAATAGTGAAATATATGCGATATCAGTCAATCTACAACAGCATAACAGTTTAACAGCTGAACAGGGAAAAAAAATCAGTTTTTATTTTTCTTGAGTCTCATCACTGCTTAGAAATGTGTGATTATTATGAGTCTCCTGTTGGAATTATGAGCTAAAACTAGTGATACCTTCTTTAATCATACTATATTCTGA
The DNA here is from genome assembly GCF_018320785.1 of Cheilinus undulatus. Taxonomy (NCBI): domain Eukaryota; kingdom Metazoa; phylum Chordata; class Actinopteri; order Labriformes; family Labridae; genus Cheilinus; species Cheilinus undulatus. Next base: position 21,487,089 of record NC_054879.1, read on the forward strand.
AGCTAGTCAAATCTTGCCTTTAAAAGAGGTCAGAATCTAAAATCAACCTCACTAACTCAAACTCACAAATAATAATTTGTATAAAATGATTGTTTTAATTAAAAAAACCCATCTTAATATGAAAGTCCCATTTTTACATTTACAATAGTCCCATTATTAAAATTCTAATATGCATAAACTTGATGATTTTTTTTTAGCATGAATGAGCAAGGAACCATAAATGGTCCCTTGGCTGACCCTGATTTGTCCCATAATAATAAAAAATATATCAGTAACAAAACTAAAACGGTCTTGCAATGTCCATCAATAATATTCTAGGGCTTCAATTTTTAATTCCCTAGTTTTTCAAAGAGTGCCCTATAAAGGGTTAAAGCAGTGATAATGAATTTTATTTTGCTTCTTCTTTGCTGCAGAAAAGCATCACTGTCAGAGGGCATTTTTGTACTTATTTTCTTATCTTACTCAGTGACAGTGATGTAATGCTTCTCATTTTGACTTAAAACAATCAAACAAAAAGAAAAAAATGTTTCAGGACTATTCATTAACCTAGGCTTTAGATTTGAGGTTAGTCCACATTAATGTAATTTATGGCAAACTTTGTTACCATTTCATGGTAATAGTAAGTATTCATACAAATTACATTTTAATATCATACATGAGAGCTCATATGCCTGTCTTGTAACCCACTAATGTACTACTCATGGCCAGATTTGACAACACTGAAAATATACTGTACCTTTTTGCTGAGTGTCAGTGTACAGTTAGACCACATAGAAACATTTGAGTTCATTTTGGAAAAACAAATAAAAACTAAAAAATATGGATACAAATGTGAATTGAGAATTTAGCACAGCATGCTTTTAGTACTCCTGAGAAAACTTAGTTGCATGTTTTAGCATCCTGCTGTTGTCATGGGTTCACACCTTCACAGGGGAGATGACAACAAAGTGCAAAGTGATAATTAACAACAGACTAGCTATTATAACTCGGGCCAGCAACTCTCAGTAAGCAGCCATAACATTCCTATAATATGGATGCATGTATAACTGCCAGGACAGGCAATCAACTCGACTACACTGAGTACCTTTCTTTCACAATAATTTGCCGTTGGGTGAATATTGACACTTTCTTGTTGTTTCTGAGCTGAATAAAATAATCATGGAAAGCAATTATAAAAAGCATTTTTGAAGTGTTTCACAGTGAGACTTTGGCAACTTGGCTCAGTGAAACAGAATAAAGGATCACATTAATTTTTTTTATTCAATTACCTCTCCAATGATTTCCATTTTGCTCATTTTAATGACCTTTAACAGTTCTGTTACTGCTTAACATCAGATGTCTTCTCTTTGTGAAAAACATTTTGCTTACATTTAGTCCTGGACGCTGGAAGTAGATAAATGAAATGAGTCAGAGATCTATGGTTTCCCATCACAGGAGATTAGCTACACCATCTGCAGAAACTGAGATCCTGTCTTTAAAATTTCAAAGTAATTTGGTGATATCCTGTTTCTAAATGTGGCACAAATTGTGTTCCTCTGTTTTATGTAAACTGAACTTCCTCGGGTTTTGGATCGTTGGTTGGACAAAACGGACTTTTAGTGGAGTCACCTTGGATTCTTAGGAAGTGTTCAGGTCATTTTTTTGCTTTATAGACCCTGTAAGAGATTGTCTGCAGCAGTAGATATTTTTTCTGGTACCATGTGTTCAGTGTTATTACCTTGTGTGACAGTGCGGAGGACGATGAGGATAGAGAGGATGCGTATGTGACGGCAGGGGCTGCGGTATAGAGGTCCGCTCCTGCAGCGTCCAGTAGAAGCCCCACTGCTGGAGCAGTTGGTGTTGGAGAAGCCAAGATCATCTGACTCAGACACCGTTACCTGAGCTGGCAGCTTTGACACTTGTTCTCCTATCCGCCGCAGAGTGGCAGACAGTGCTACATGCTGTGCAAACACATACACACACTGGTTATTGCTCAACATCGTAAACTGTCTGCATTCAATTATGCGTTTTATATCTGTGAATAATCCTGATATGCCTTCAATGATCTTCATCAAACATCAAAATACACGGCAAGTCTGACAGGGAGCCTACAGGCTCCTCCAAGTAACTGATATAGCCAATAAATGCATTTAGAAAGCTCCCTGCTGGGAAAGAAGAGGCTGAGTGAGGGAAAACTGGGGGCCAGGGGCAAATGGCCACTGCTCGTGCAGTCAGTTCACAGTCAGGGGGTAGTGATTGGGCAATGAGCTGGGACTAAACATTTAAGTATGCAGCGCTGTGAAGGGAAATAAAGTGATGAAGTGGATATGCTCTGCTTGAAGCAGAAGCATCTCCTCTGATGTGTAGCTATGCACTGGGGAAAACTGCGTGCTTTTTTTCTGTAAGATACTATAAAAAAATACGAGAGCTTTCTGAAAAGCAACAATCCTCTCTTTTGTAAAGGCGAAGCAGCTACAGACTTCACAGCACTTTTACACAGATGTAAGCCTGCCTTTCATTGCTGGTACTGCTTTATAGCAGAGGTAATTTATAACAAAGCAAGGCAGGTACAGCTGAAAGGGAGAAATATCTAAAACAGTCTTTAATATGATGAAATGGCTCTATTTTCAAAAGCAGTATCTCTGGCTACCATGTGGCAGATCAGAAGTTTAAGGATACACATTTTGAAAGGGGACAACCCCGTTGTTTTGAAATTAAATTATTTTGTTTTTAGCAAAAAAAGCACATTACACACACTTCTGAATTAGAATTACTTCAGAAACTTTCCTTTATCTGAGAATCCAGATATTTTAGGACACTAGAGTGAAAACTGAAAACAGAAGGCTCAAAGCCCTCACACCAGATTTATCCCACTTTATTTTAGTAGTACTTTCTGTTCTTTGATGTATCCAACATCACTTACTGCAGTAAAAATGGTATCACATCTTTACCGGTGTACTGCTGTCCATATGTCTCAGAGCCCAGTGGATGAGACGAAGAAGATTGAGGAGGAGGTCCTCTTCTGACGGAGGAGTGTGGTGAAGCTGATCAGCTAATAAAGGCAGCACCTAAGAAATAGAGACTAGTTGTGTCACTGATCACAACCTAAACATATTATTGTGTCTTTTAATTGCCATAAAAGGTAAACTACAAAGAAAATACCACCTTAAGGCATCTCTCATTGAGTATGACTTCTGGAGGCAGACACTGGTCGACTCCTTTCCATTTGTTTCCTGCTACTGATAAGAACGTCTTTCCATCAAGTACCCAGTCCAGGAGAAGGGCAAGCAGCTTTGTTGATGTGTGACTGGAGCAGGCCTAAGGGAAGAAGAGTCCAAATATGCAGGGTTAAATTTTATCTCAACACACTTTGTCAGTTTCACATCCTGAAATGAATTCTGCACCTGAGGGGAGCCAAAAAAAGCCAAGATTTAAATAAATGTGACTGGAATCAAAAAACGTTATCTATTTGAAGTTCAGCCATGGGAAATACAGGTTTATTCAGAAAAGCGTGAACATCCCTTTAAGACTAGGATTTTCACTGGCATGCCTAAAGGTGTTGATAAGACTGTGAAATCATATGATCATTGAATGAAAGTTTGGCTCAGTCAATCTGAATCAGGAAAGAGGAAAATCATTTTTGTGAAGCTCAGCTTTTTCCATGGATGATCTGCCGTTATCAACTAAAGTGATGATTGCCAAGATTGAAAATGTGTAAAAGAGTATTTTGCAGTTCATCTTACCATGCTAAAAAATGTGCAAAGTGTTTATAAACTAAAACACATCAGTAAATAAAAAGGTATGAAACCTTAATCAGACCAAATCTTTGTACTCTGAACAAGAAGAAAAAAGATGTACCTTGTTCAAGGGTTTTCCAGAGGCAGCTATTTTCTCCTTTTTGGTTGGTTTCAAACTCTCTGTGCCCAGAACACTCACTTTCTGACAATCTCTTGATGCTGCGTTGTGCTCATATTTCCTCTGAAATTAATCAATTTCAAGGAATGTCTGAATCAAAGATGCTGGACAAAAACATACGGACTGGAAATTGCACTGACAGTGATTATAAATTAAAACAGCTATGAGCTGTTATGTTCTTACCTGCAGGTTGTCAAGTCGAGCCTGCACCCTCTTAGACTGGATCTCCAACTTCTTATTTTGTTTACTAATCTCCTCCAACTGTTAATAATGAAGAAACTGAATATTAACCTGCTATGAAGACCACAGTTTAGGAAAAAATATCCCAAATCTTTCATTTCATGCTAACAAAAACAGTCTAACTGCAGTAATTGAATTATTGTTATGTCACAGCGCCCTCTAGTGGGTCAAAGTATTGCTGGTCACTTCTCCAACCAAATGAGCTGCAGATTTGATTTGACACTTCTGTCTTAACATATAAAACTAAGTCTAATATTGTCTTGCTACATTGTGTGATATGACTGGCTACTCCAGACTCATAATTAAAATTTTTGTCAAAGTAAACAAATTACAAATTAAGCCCTTCATCAAAGTAAGACATAAAGCCTTCTTTTTTCAAATGAACAGTAATTTTTCCTGTTGGTTTGTTAGATTAGTTTAATTTTAATTTTGCAAAAATGGTTAGATTTAGTTCAGCTTTTATTAGCTTTAGTGTTAGTTTTTTCAGTAATATAAGTTACAGGGGCAAAACCCAAAAGGACCAGAAAAAAGGGGACATCATAAGCTTTAAATAAATGCCCAAACAGGGTGCTCTTTACTTTTCCTTTTATTTATTCAAATTTGAATAAATCTCACCTAAAATTGCCCATTTGTGCAATCAATCAGACAGTTTTATACTTCCCAGGCTTGGGTGGTCCTACAAACATTAATACTAGATGTTAAACTAGCTTTAATTATTGAAGATATGTTGCAGAACATGTAAATTAATGCTTTTTCCTAAATTTGTGCAAACTCTCCTGCATAAGTCAGATTCCCAAGTGCCCCAGAGATCCAAAAGTTAAACATCAAATGTAATACTTTTTAAGACCTTTGACAGACCTGAACTGAGAAAAATTATAACACCATTTTTGCACAGTACACAGTCATAAATGACAGGCGTGAGATTTCTCTGTAAACCGGACTAGGGCTGAATTTTCTATATAAATTAACTGTTAATGAACTGTCAAAATTATTTAGGACAAATATATTTTTGGGCCATAAATGCCCAAGTTTGGTGATTTCTGGAACATTTAATGCCTTTTTTCTATCAATTTACTTTCAACTGATATTCATCACAAAATATTTTAACCATTTATTTAAGCTGATTCCTAACAGCATAAATATTATAAGGTGAATTAAGCTTTTTGTCAGAGAAGACCTGTCAAAATAAGGGCGGGCTTTTAAGAGGACAACTGGTTTGCCCTGACGGTAGCGAGCATGTCTTGTTTTTCATAACAGTACAAGGTTTATTTAATGAGGAATATAAAATAAGAGAGGGGATCCTCCCTCAGAAATTTTGAGCATCCAACACTGGAATCCCTGCATTCTGGATATATATTTATGGAATTATTAGTGAGCAGCAGCTGCACTGCTGTAAACGCTGTTGTCAAGTGGACTCATACTCTAAAAGAATAATAAAATTGTGGCCTAGAAAACAAGGATGGATAGACAAAAATATCTAAAATTTAAGACCTCTCACTTGTAAAAATAAGATTTTTTAATACTATTTATAGCCTTAAATTTCTACAGTTCAATTTAAGACTTCTTAAGATATGCAGGAACCCTGTTAAGAAAGTAATTACTGCACTGAACAAAGTTACTCAAAATGTAAATCACCACACCTGAGGCAAATCATACAGGATGTGTTGGTCGTTCTACTGCTGTCAAAGACCAAAACTAAAACTGTCTCTAATTCCATTTCATTTTAGTTAGTTTTGTAAGCACAGAATACAATTTCAGTTTTCTTTTTTTTTTAACAAAGCCTTGTTTTTAATTTTAGTTTCTGATAAAAAAAATGATTTTTCCATTTTAAAGTTATTTAGTTAGTTTTACGTTCCTGTATTAACCTTGATGGCTTGTATGTGAACTTTTCTAACCTGCTTCTTCATGTTGTCATTCAAATCCTTGATGGTGTCAAAGCTGGACTTAAGCCTCTTGTTTTCTTTGGTCCTCTCTCGAAGAAGATCCTGCAGCTGGCTCACCTCCTGCTGGTGTTTCTGGTGACATATAACACATGCATGAATTCTAAATGAAACCACACCACATTCACAATGTGGATTCAGTGATTATGCTGACTTGAGTTTGCCTTTAAAATCATGTGAAAGTCACTTTATTGCAACTTCCCCCATATGCTGGGAAGTTCTTTTTACATTTTGCATTATTGTTGAACCATCAGACCTGGTTTGCACTAAAAGATTTTAAGATCTTGACCAGTTTTGAAAATGTGTTAGATGCCACACTTTCATATTGACTGTCTATTAATCTGCTCCAATCCACAGAGCACATGCTCAGTGTTAACCCTGCCATCAGTATTTGTGATCATAAATGTTAATGATATTTCATATTTGTGATTTTAAATCTGAAAGGCCCTGATCCTGATTTGAGCTTTAACTTTAAAAACACCTCACACTAAGGCTGTTTATTAATCCAACTTAGATTAAATAGCAATATAGCCTACTGCAATATTTCTTTGACCTCATATGTTATTCAAGATACCAGTTTGATCCAGTTTTTGGCCCAGTTATGATCTACACATCAATCAAACATTGAAGCATCAGTTTTTTCTTAAATAATTTGCAAAAAAATCTTACTTTCCTTATTTTGTATGTTTTGTTCTAAAAAATGAGATTGCCATAAAAGATTATCACTCCCTCCAATACAACAATTCATAACGCATTTGCAATATGAGTCAAACTCACAGAGATTTTTTACAAAACTGCTCAGCCCTAACTGTAATGATGATAGCTCACGAGGCTGTAAGTTGAGCAAATCAGTCAATTTACTGCTGTGATTAAAATAGATTAAAAAATGTTACTCACAGATGATGCAACATTGAATTTCATTATAAAAAAGAGGCCTGGCCTACAGAACAGAACATTTTCTATCCAATCCATCTAATATCGTGTTGGTTGTAAAACAGAATGATGTATTGCTGCTGTTTGTTGAAAAATATATAAAATTATGAACTTAAAAATGACTGCATATTAAATTGCAACATTGGGAAACGGAATATTCCTCGAAAAACTACCAAGATGTCACTTAAAATACCTGAATGTCTGAAACTAAGCTCTGACGTGTAAAAGCAATAGTTAGCATCTTACATTCTTCAAATAAAATGAAGATTAACATGAACTTTTGCAGCAGACTGTTAAATAGATACATCAATTGTGTTGTATCACAGATATGCTGATAAACTTTCAGAATAAATCTAGACTTAAGTTAACCTGATATGTCAGTTAGACTGTTTCATAGATCCATTTCATAAATATATTGCACATTCATCTGGGAAAGCTCCCATAGAAAGCATTTGGGAAAGGCTGGGCTTTTCAAAAAAATTTCTGAAGGTGATTGGAGGAACGTTCTGTCTGTAACATTCATGACGGGCCAATCAGAGGACAAGACAAACTAAGAATGTATGCAGGCGCAGCTCCTGAGCTGACTGGCAACTGCTGTTGTTGTTGGAAATTGAGAATCCTCTTGGTGAATATAATCTATTTATTTAAAGTACAGTCAGAAGACGTGCAAAAACAGCTTCTCTGCCAAGACAAGCCTTCAGTGTGGCTCCTTGCTCATTTTGAAAGAAAATGTGGTCCAGTTCTGATTAAACTGCCACTTTTCTACAGCTATATCTGAGCTAATAACTACCACAGCAGCAGCCATTGGAAACACTAGCAAACCCCACCTGTAACGATCACAAACCCATGCCGGAGTATGCCAGGAGAAGAGCAAACATCTTTTCCATCATGAAAAGCTTTCAATGTGGCTCTTTGCTCTTGCTTTAATAAAGAAATGTGGTACAGATCAGATAAAACTGCTGCTGTGGCTACGTCCGAGCTAATCACTCCGCTAGAATTACAACTAACCGGCGCGCTGGTAGTTGAGTGGTTAAGGCGCATGCCATGTATGCAGACGACCCAGGTTCCAATCCGGCCCGTGGCACCACCTCCCGCATGTCTCTCCCCGCTCTCCTCCCTGTTTCCGACTCTATCCACTGTCCTATCTAATAAAGGCCAAAAATAAATCTTAAAAAAAAAAAAAAAATTACAACTAACCACCACCCCACAACTCTCACAAACTCATGCCAAGGCAGAAGAGGGGAAACACCTTTTCCTTCATGAAAAGCTTTAAGTGTTGTTTTTACTATTTATTTCATACAGAAATGTGGTCCAGCTCTGATAAAACTGTCACTATGTTGTAGCTACATACGAGCTGATTGCTGCACTGGAGGCAGCCAATGAAACAGCTAGTATAAATAATCCCCGCCCTTAGCTACCGCCTCATTCTCCTCAAATGACGCTGATCGGTCTGAAAAGCGTGCTGTTAAGCACAAACTTGTGGATTGGAGCTTTCCAAGATGGATTTGCCTGATGACAGACATGGAGGCTGGTAAATCCATCTGCTTTGCAAGGTTAGGATTAAGCTACAAAACTGACAGCATAACATGACTTAAAAGAGTGTCAACAAGGTTGAGCAAAAATCAGTTCTAACACCATCAGATTAAAAGTGACAATATGGAGCTTGTATGCCTCACCTCCTTTACAGTGAGTATGTGAGTTTGTAACATCTCCTCCAGACCAGACAGTTTCCCAAAACTCTCCTCCTGTTGCTCCACCCTCCTTTCTCGATCCTGCAGCTCCCTCTCCCACTGCTGTTGTTTTTGTCGCTCTGCCTGTTGACACATATAAATGCATATAACTTGGACTTGTTACTATTAATTTGCTACAAATCAATCAATACTTAACTAAACATGGTCTATTTATCTTTAAACTATTTAGAACACATTACATCCATGGCAAAATATGAGGAAAAACATGCCACTTGCATCATAATTTACTGTATTTTGGAGTTATGCAAGACACATTTGTCATAGAAACAAAATCCTAGTCAGTTTGTTATTCTTAGTGATTGAGGGATACACAATCATTCAGAGAGTTCAGCTTTCTCACCCTCAGCTGTTCATAAATGGTCATCATTTCCCGGTAAACCTCTGCTAGTACTAAGGTAGAGGGGCATCTTGAGTCAGGGAGTTCATGCACTCTCTGAAACATCCTGTTTGCTTCAGTTTCCTCAGATCCAGGGCTGCCATCCAGACATGAAGGCAAGGTCACATCTGTTGGAGGCAGGGGCATACTGAAGATAATCTTGACTCTAGTTTATTATCTATCTACAAAATAAGTTTTTTAAAAAGTTAAGCAAAGTAACAGAACCTTGCAGCTACAAAAATAGCAGCAGAAAAGTAAAACATTTTTAAAACTCAATTAAAATTCAGGACACTAATGCAGTTTTTGTTATTTATCATCTAATTTACTCTAACAGCACAATCTTATAAATGCGGCTATGCTTCAAAAAAATTTTCTTGAGGAAGTATGTACTTATTTAACTTTCCTATTAGGCAATAAGACGACATTTCAGTAAGCACAGAAATGTCAGAAATGAAATCCTTATGCACCGGTTTCAGTAAACAGCAGCTGAGAGCCCTGAAATTCAGCACATGTGGCGTCCCCACTCAGATCTTCTTTGCTGCCATGTGAAATATGATCACTGCCAAAACTTTGGAAAGAAAACACCAAAAAAAAAAAGATCAAGTCACAACTTTCATCACAAACATAAATATTGCTGTAATAGGATTCATATCAAACTTACAAGTCAGGATGGTTTTTAACTGATTTGAAGAGCTCGTGTAAAGCTTTGCCGGAGGATTTCATCTCTTTGCCTGGCTGTTTGGGTCTTTTGGTGAAAATCGGCCTTTGTACTCCCACTGAAAAAGGTGAATTAAAGAAGTGTTAGGCATATTAGTTTAGAGGGTCTCTGGTTTATTTTATAAATTATAAGTTTTACACAGGGGAGGAGAGTAACATGTTACATTTACTCAGATAACTGTAATTACATACTTTTCGGGTACTTGTACACTTTTTTTGTACATTTTGAAATCAGTGATTTTACTTATACTTCTAAAGTAACTGTACTTTTACATGAGTACAATACTCTTTTCCACCTCTGTTGACTACACAGTAGCATCACATCCCAAAAAGGCGGTTGCACAGCTAAAACATGACTGTTGATATCTCAGTTTTAAACATTTTGGGGTTGATCTTAATTCCCAAAGGGAAATTTTAACTCCATTCTGAGTGACATGGTCTTCAGTGTTTGAGTAATTTGACAGTGTTGATCCACCAGTGTTAGTTTAACTCTGTAGAATCAATTGATCTCAGCTCTGTTTGCTGCGATTTCAAATCTGGGGGATGTGGGTAAAGCTCCCCAAAATGCACTTTTGCAGAGCTTTTAGATGTGTCTGGTTGTGTTTGGATGTTGCAAGTCATCTCTGCTGGGGTTCTTTTGCTCATGTTTCTGGTGGATTACTGTTTTCCCTTTCATACACACTTGCACCATGTGTGAAGTTCTCCACTGTGTTAACAGTCCCTGCCTGTGACTTAATCTGCTTCTAATAATGAAGAGAGCATATACTTAATCAGTAGGCATAAACTTGCTGAGGCTGGATTTCTGTTTTTTCTTACCACAGGAGACCCACCTTGCTGCAGATTTCCAACAGTAACTGCAGCTCTGTCATATTGTAAAATATTTCACACCTTTAAAAGTGTAATTTAACTATATGTTGTGTGGATCAACATCGACACTTTAAAGAGTTAAATTCAACTCTTTAAGTATAATTAGCACTGTTGATTTTGCTGTGTGTTTTACTTTATTATAGAGGTGTGGCTTTATCTGAACAACCTGGCTGGAGATCTATTTTCTTGTTGTTCTTGCCAATAAGGAAAGATCAGATTTTACTGTACAACCTCTCTGTAGATACTCTTTACATCAAGTAAACTTTAAATTAAATACTTCTTTGCATTTACTTAAGTAGAATTATTAAGCAGTAATTTTTCTTTTCCTGAAGTAAATTTAACCAGACTAACTGTACTTTTACCTAAGCAAAACAGGTGTGTACTTCTTCCACCTCTGCTTGTTTCAGCTGAACCATTAATAGACACTGGCTCAGACTCAGGTGAGAAAGAACCCCATATCTGTGTAATATAGTGCATAATTTTAAACTTACAGTGTATTACAGGATAGAAGAATGAGAAGGGTAAAAATAAAGGTATTTCTCATCATTCCCATCCTCTCAGAATTTCTCTAGAAATGATTAAACTGATAATAAATATACAAATAAGTTGTATTTTGAGCATCTTGAGGCCCTGTGTGAGGTGTACTTACCATCATTGGCTCCTGAGATGTCTTCTAGTGTTGGCTGCTGAAATCACAATAACAGGCTGTTTAAGAACAATGGATTGATGGCGATGCAACACTATTGTAGCGTCTCAAGCGGTTTATTACAAATTATAATATCAAATACGCATCCATAACCGAGTAATCTTGATTGCCCATAAGGCAAAGACAAAGGAAGTAAGAATTTAAAAGGGTGGCCAAGACTACTTGTTTTGTCACAGGTGCACTCAACAACATGACAACAAACATTTATCCAGAAACGTTGAAAGCATGGTAATTCATCCGGCTGAAGTTTTCATTAAACTCAAACCTGTTTCCTCCTCTCCAGATATTTCTGCGTCAGCTTCTCAGCTCTACCAGCAGTGTCGTGGTTTTTACGCTGCATGTTCATAACTATTGTGAGTTGTCGAAGTATGCAGTTTTGTATCCTCTCTGCTCCTGGAAATACTCAACAAGCATCAAACCCATAGGGAGAGAAAATGTAGTCTTCCGGTAGACTTCCAAAAAAACCTCAACATTCTACTTCACTTCTTTTGGAATCCCAATTGCTACACTTTCGGTAAGACTCGATTCAACCTCGTAATATCAAATTTTTGACGTTTCTGAAGCAGCTCCGAGCAACCAAAACAAAACTCAATCCAAATTTGGCGGATGGACGGTCATGTGAGACACAACAGTTTCTTCTTCTTCTTCTTTCTTGGGATTATTTGGCGGTTGGCAAACAACGAAATGGTGCATTTCCGCCACCTACTGGTAAGGAGTGTGGACCAGAATGTCTAATACTACCACTTAAACTAAATGTTAATAGTTTAACAAAAAAACATAAATTAAAAAAAAAAAAAAATAGATTCCCTCTATCAAATGTGTTTGTCTGAGATACTGAAATAACATCTTGTAACACTTATTTTCTGAATCCTTTAGTAGAATGTCTATAATGTCTAAACACACATTTTCTCTCCTGAGATCACAAATTAACTGTCTTCTTTCTGTCTCAAATCTCTGACAGTGCAGAATAGCATGTTCTATTGTTTCCTCTTGTTCACAATAGTCACATCTACCACTTTCGTGCTTTGCTATCTTAAATAAAGTACTGTTTAACCTACAATGTCCTTATCTTGGAGCTTGTCCTTAATACTTTGATTTTACTTGGAAAATTCTTCATTCACAGGTGCAGGTACTTTAAAACTAAGCCCACTCCGAATTATTGGAAGAATGAGTTAAAACTTTAAAGTAAACCTTTGAAATTTGTTAAAGACAGAAAAGCCCTGAAGTTACTCTCATTGCTGAATAACTTTAGTTTGCTATGTGACAGCCCTAGGTTTTTTGTTTATGTCTATTTATTTTATGTCTTAACTCTTATTGCCAATTGTCTGTTTTACTTTATTTTACTGTTGTTACCTACTTACATTTAGGGTTGAAATTCTCCTTTATTCATGTTTACATCTGCTCAACCTGAGATCTGTATTTGTATATCTTGATGTTGGATTATGCCTGTTTTGTTTGTATTTACATAAAGTTAAATTTAAAAAAAAGTAGATGGGCAGGAGAGTGACGTCACAGCCAGTCCGTTGAGAATGGTAGGTGGCGGTGTGTATTTATACCGCTCCCATCACATGGCATTTGTTTGCGTCAGCCATGGCGGATCCACATGTTGCAAGAGTGCTAAACTAAATGCTGCCTGAGAGTGGCGAAGAACTTGTTCAAAACAGATGAAGAGCAGTACGGATTTTGGGAGCCTTCAGCTGGAGAGCGACCTGGAGTTGGTCTGTTTTCTGTTGGACAGGAAAGTGCTAAATATTGCCGTTTAGCTTGTGCTAGCTCACTATGTTATCGACTTTTTCATTTAAAACACCTTGCAGAGTAGGGTTAAAGTGTATATGTAAGTGCACGCTTAATTCTGTTGTCCATGATTACAGGAACATTGACATTAGCCTTGCTGATAGCTGGTTAGCTAAACTTGGGCCTAGGACTTAATGCTAGCTTTCTTTCAGGCAAGACGGCCTGGTTCAAGGGCGGTTGTGGCAAGATGGCAACCAGTGCAGCGGCGTGTTTCTGAGCTCCTACTCAATCACCGAGTATCAGACATTATAACAAATCCAACTGGACTTTTTTGATTTAAATGGTAACAGCTTAAAGTTTCATCGCAACTGTAAAAAAATGGGCTTGTTGAAAAAAAGACTATTGCTGAGACAGTTGTTTTTCGGAACAAATAAACTAGTTAACATACACTAAACCGAAGTTAGCTTTGCAACCAAGTTAGCTCTGCAAGAAACTCGACACACTTGCCACGATGTCCAAAAGAGACACCAATACCAGAAAGGGAATCCAGAAATTTGGATCCAGAAAGTTCAAGCTCGATTCTGTGTACTCCGTTACCTGAAACTCCCACTAAAAGCCCCAATGCGTAGAAAATGTGCACTAAAGAAACTAGAGAAGAAACGGTAACCAATGCTGTCATCTTAAAAGCCATTCAGGGGCTGAACGACTGCTTCTCCGAATTTGAGCAGAGGGTAATCAAAAACACAGCTGAAATTGCCTCGTTACAAGATAACGTTAAAGGACCGGAATTTCAGTGCAAAGGAACCGACGACACTGTGAAGAAATTAAAAGAGAAGCATGCAGGCCTGCAAGAAAACAAGAAACAGGGCAGTACTGCAGGAGATAATAATAATAATAATAATAATTCATCAGACTTACATAGTGCTTTTCTAAGAAACTCAAAGACGCTTTACAGAACAAAAGAGAGATGGACTCTCCGTCTTCTAAATCTTCCAGAAAGCAACAATGAGGATGTGAGAAAAGAGGGGATGGAGACCATAGCACAAATTTTGCCAGAAAAAACAAACAAACTGGGGTTTATGGTGGACACTGTTCACAGGATTGGACGACAACAAGAGGATTAAAGCACACGACCTGTCATCATACAGTTCATTATGCGCAACTTCAGGCATAAGGTTTGGAGAGCTTCCCTCATGCATTGACCAGCCATTTCACCAGATTCTCAGCAATGATTGTGTCTTATGTTGATGTGTTTCTGCTGCATGTTGTGTTTGTTGCAGCTTGTTTTCTTCACACCTTTGATTGGTGAAACCTCTGAGGCTGAGACGGCACTGTCACCTTGCCCTGATCCCTCCAGGTGAGAGGAAACTTCCTGTCTACTGAGGCTCAGCATGCTGCTGTTAAACCAGCTGATTGGCTGAAGATGTACACAGAGAGACTTATTAAGTCTGATGAGAGTGACCTGTTCATAAGTGTTTTTCTGTATTTTAGTCTAACATACGAGGAGAATTTCACAATAAAGGAGACTGAATGGAAGTAGTCCCCTGACTATCAGTTCTTTATTAGAAAAAAGAATAAAATGAGCCTCTCATTGGTTCATTAATGGAATCAGGATTGTTTTGAGTTCTATTTTTCCTTCCTTCCATCCATCCCTCCATCCATCATCCATCCATCCATCCATCCATCTTGTAAAGTGTCTGTAGATAACTCTGGTTTCATAGTGGCTCTGTTCAATAAAGACTGATTCAAACTTCTCAAACATCTATGAATGCTTGAACAGAAAATCCCAGAACAGAGAAATATAAAGATGACACTAAAATAAGGTTGAAGTGAGGTAATAAAGACTCATTCTGCTCATTTATTTCCATAGGAAATATGCAATCTCAAACAAGTGCAGAGGAGCTGGGTAATACTGCTGTAATCCCAGCGCTCATCTGGCTGAAGTCTTTATACGGGATTGGATTCGAGCACACTTTGGACACCTCCTCTCCATGAAACAAAGTTTATGAAAGCACGTCCTGCACACTGTAAAAAAGAGAGAGACAGTTAAAAAAATTTTTTTATTATTATTACAATTTATTTTTAGGCTTCTATGCCGTTTTTTGAGAGAGAAGAAGGTAGGGTCAGAACCTGAAAAAAGTTAAAATGACACATGGGAAAGGAGCCAGAGGCCAGATCTGGACCTGGAGATGTAGATTTCATGGTGCAGAAGTGTCTGTAGATGGGCACAGACAAAACCACGAGGCTACCGGCGGCCAATCTTCTTCATGCAGAATTTTTGCAATGAAATGTGTTTATGAATTTAAAAAGACTTTGAGTCCTTACAATAGCTCAAATAATTCCAGCAGTTTTCAAAACCAGAGAAATTCTGAATTTGTGTAATTGTCATGGGACATGTCTTGTCATGGAGGCTGCCACACTGTTAGACCAAACAGTCTAAAAAATTCAGTTGTGTTCACTTAAAAATCTGAAATGAGCATTTCAACTCTATTTTTCTGACTTAATAAACCACATTTAAAGTTTTACGATAACTGTACTGAAATAATTTACATGTTTTTGTCATTCTACTAAAATCATTTGACAGTCCTTCCTAATCAACTGAGTTTTCCCAGAATACCTTTAGGCATTTAACACTTTTGCACCATGAGTGAAGTGTCTCACTGATAGGACACATCCCACCTGCGGGGAACAACCACATTATAGAATAAAAGTTATGGTGAACATAAAGGAAGAAGATCCAGTGGTCCAGTGTAAACTTTTTGTTACTGTCACCTGTGTTCTCTAAATGATGACCTACCTTTAGTGGGACATATTTTACTGTTTAAGACAAGTTAATAGTGTTCTCAGAGATCTCCAAAACATTCCTGCTCTGTGGTAGATGTTTACGTTCAAATTAGTATTTCTATCTTTAAGCACTTAATTGTTTCAGAACTACTGTTGCACACTTAAAATAATAGTTTATATCAGTATTGAATAGGCTGCTCAGAAATAATAAGTTTGAACTCATGAAAGTCAAGTTCAGTTTACTAATTATTTCTGAGGCAACAAGTTTCCACATTAGGGAAACTAAGTTCATTTTATTTTACAGTGGTGTTGTGAGTTCAGTGGCCCAGCTCACCCCTGTAAAGCTGGACACCCCCACTTCTAAAGTGCCCCACAAGACTAGGTTGAAACCCTGTCCAGTCCAGAAGGCCAACCATGTACTGTAGAGAGAAGGTTTGTCACGTGATGACACAGTGATGTTTTTGTTTGTTTTGCTTTTTATTGTCTATTTGTTTATTGTATGTGTTGTGTTGTTTGCAATCACCACAAAATTAAATAAAATATAAAAAACAATCTCAAAAACAATCCAGATCAACACCACTGAATATTCAAATATTTTAGGCATTTTAACCCCGGTATAAAGCGAATGCTGCAGACAAAAGATCATCAGTTTGTATCAGCATCTAAAAGCACAGTTTATTTATTTATTAATTTATTCATTTAACCAGGAACACCTCTCTGAGATTAAGTCCCTGTTCACACAACAACATTCTGCTTCATTTTCCCTCTTCATTTTGAAATAGTTCTAGACAGTTCTGAAAACAGCCTCTGTCCACACGTGACCACAGGAAACACCAGAAATGTGTAGTATACAGGCCAACCAGTAGATGGCAATGTGATTTAGCAATGAACCAGAACACCTGAATGCCTAGAGATCCTTCCTTCTTTGGAGCAGAATGCACCTCTCAACCCACTGGAACTGGATCTCTGTTCATTTCTATGCTCTGTCATTTACTGCTTTGCTGCTACAGCATTATCATCACCATCAGGCTCTCACAGGAGGTCTTTGATTCTTACAGGACTTTGTGTTTGAGTTAAACTGGTCCTAAATCCTGACTATACCAAACTACTGATATTTTCAAACTCAAAAGAGCATGCCTCAAAGTTTGTCTGCAGCTGAGGTGAGAATTCAGGTAAAGAAATCAATCTGGTTTCCCTTTACAGTTAATTTTTTCTAGAAGTGGAGCTGTTTACTCACCTGGACAGCGCCTGCATACATCAGTCTGAAACGGAAAGATGATGTCTTTTTCTCTGCAGAACTCACAGATGAAACCTCGAGCCTGACACAGCTGGGAGAGGAAGAGTAGAGAAGGGTGATTCCACTGAGAACCATCCTGACGTTTATGTTGAACATGATTCTGTCTGATTAGTCTCAGTGTGAGGGGAACAGATGACTGCAAAGTTATCAGGAATTAAAAAAAGGGAGATAACACAAAAAGTTACATCCATGTGTAACCTGAAGACACCTTCCTATCAGCCTCCCAGTTCAGTTTCTGTGTCGCTGTGGTGAGCTGAAGTATGAGCAGGAAATTTCCAAAGAATATTCTCTCAGACCTGACAGTGTAGTTAAATCTTTTAAATATTGGTGGTATTTCAGACCTGGCAGTTTTCCACGTGGCTGACAGCGGCGTTAAGCACACCTCGTGCCTGAAAGACGAGCTGACCCTTCTTTGCTCTCAGCAGGTCATCCATGGAGAAAAGATGAGGCTGCTCTGACAGGTGAGCGGGAAGCTGGTCAAACTCTGTCATCACACTGAGACACAGAACACGAGAAATTAGATTTAGATGAACTTCACATCCTTCATAATAAACTGCTGTTTGGTCAGAGAGCGAAAAAAGTGCATTTCTTATTAACTGATTTTATAGATGTTGCCACTAGATGGTGCCAAAGTCAATTTAAAATCCTATTTAACAAGACTAGGTTAAAACCTAGTATATGGATGACTGCAACTATCTGGAATGCCTGTAGAAATGCCTGACTGCCAGAGTGAGTTTGTTATAATTTTTGTTTTTTTGTGACCCAAATTTATTGTGGCAACTTAAATGTATAGCTACATGCTGTCCTCTCTCTCTGTCTATCCTCTTAATAAAGCTCTCCTCTATATGAAACACTACAGAGACATACTCCACTGATAGAGACAGACAGTGTCACTGGAGATTATGTTTTTTTTTGTCAGATATAAGTCTTTAATGGTAGAAAGTTTACACCAACAATAAAACACTAACTGTTGATGAACTGTTTATTGTAAAATAAAATAAAACTGCAACAGGTTTCATGAACATTTCTAATTCTCCCCAGACAGGTGTGTAAGGGTCTGTATATGTGTAAAATGAAGCTTTCTACTTCAGTGTTCCTATCATTTTTTTATATCCGTTTATCTATAAACAGCACATTTATCATATTCCCTGCAAATAAACACATGTTAAAAGTTTAAGTAACGTCCTTTTAACAACATAAATCCGAAGATTTTAACATTTATTTCTTCCCCATAAACATATAGTATTAAGGAAATATATACCAAATGTTTTTTAACATAACCCCTGGCTCACGCGGGCAACACAGACGCACACAGCTGGAGCGAACACACATGCTCTGATCAGTGGTCAGTCAAAAACAGAGGTTTTATCATAAATATACTGATTGCCATAGTGTTGTTGGTGGTTAGTATAGTAGTGTCTTTAATTTTTATCTGTATTATATTTGTTCAGTAAGTTTTTATTGATTATTAAACATTTGTATTTACCACTGAAGGATCAATAAAGATATTATTCAGTCCTGTTTCCTCTCATTTCATGTGATTCTCTCCTCTCCTCTTTTATGTGTCTTAGTTTCTTACCTTACCAAGTCAACTTCAACTAATCTTATCTTTAAGTATCTTGTCTCATCTAATCTTATATTTAATCATAACAGTACTTAACTTGTGCTCACTTAAGTTTTCTTATCTTATCTCTTTTATCTTATCTTATCCAAAGGTGCTGATGTATTTTTGTCTTATAAATACAATTTTGATCATTCTGATATCTTGTGTCTTATCTTATCTAGCCTTTCTTATCTTTTCTTACTTAGCCTTTATCTTATCTTATCTTATCTTATCTTATCTTATCTTATCTAGCCTTTCATATTTATCTTATCTAGCCTTTTTTTTTAATCTTCTTATCTTATCTAATCTTATCTTATCTTATCTAGCCTTTCATATTTTATCTTATCTAGGCTTTTTTATCTTATCTTATCTAGCCTTTATCTTATCTTATCTTCTTTTATTTAGGCTTTATCTTATCTTATCTAATCCTATCTTATCTTTTCTTTTCTTTTCTTTTCTTGTCTAGCCTTTTTTAATCTTATCTATCCTTTTTTATCTTATCTAATATAATCTTAGCTTATCTTATCTGAAGGAGCAGATGTATTTGTGTCTTATAAATATGTTTTTACCATTTTGATAACCTGCAGGCCATCAGTAGCCTCCTGA
The DNA here is from genome assembly GCF_018320785.1 of Cheilinus undulatus. NCBI lineage: Eukaryota > Metazoa > Chordata > Actinopteri > Labriformes > Labridae > Cheilinus > Cheilinus undulatus. The sequence continues at coordinate 21,506,537 of NC_054879.1, forward strand.
TGCCCAGCAGCTGATCCTGGAGCTCCTGTAGAACAACAGTAAGATAGAAACATCTCTTTAATCCAGTTTTGTTTCTGATGATCACATATTAAAGTATAAGTCATCCCAAAGTGCCTGCAGCATTAAACAGGAGGGGCACTTTAAACAGCTTTACTCCCTCCTAATATGACATTCATCCATGAAACCAACACAGTGTTTTACTGTTTAGTGAACACTTCTGATGGAGAGATGTTTCTATTGATCTGAGTCCACAGTGCATAACGAGAAGTAGGCAGCAGAGCGCCTCTACTGGTCATCTCTTGTTTTGATTGAGAGGCCCCCTGGTGGTGAGATGTACTTCCTGTGTTTCTAAATACCTCTGGGTCTTTAGATTCAGTCAATAATCTCCCTAACCAAACAGGACTGTTGGAGCAGTTATTATAGATGCAGCCATAGAAAAGAGAATACAAATACCTCTCACAGACGTCTGACGTTCACTCACCCTGAATCGCTGCAGCTCCTTCACTCGGCCATAGAGATTTTTACCCACACGGCTCAGATCGAACAGAGGCTGGAACCAGATCGAGTCCAGCAGCTGTTTGGAGAAATCACTCACTGGAAACCTGAAATACCCATTTAATAGTATTATTCAGTAACAGGCTTTAGGAGTGAAGGCTGTGTTTCACAGTGATAGAAATGGTTATGGTCTTGTTTTATTTATTTAATGTTTGGATGAACCTGCAGCCATGTTTATCAAACAATCTGGTCAATTTAATATCAATGACAGTCTTTCACAGTATGGGGTATTCTCTATGGTTTCAAATGGGGCAGAGCCCTGGCTCACTGAGGGTTTGACAAAAGGTTGGTTATAGAAATTGTCTTTCAATAAAAACAATAATTTTATGATTATGAATACATATTTGTATTTGTCTCAGAAGATTTATCAAGTCTCTCTGACCTGCTGAAGTCCCAGTCATTAAGCACTCGAGCAGGAATCACAGCCTCAGAGCTGCTGTGGCAGCAATCACAGAAATACCTGCAAATTCAACACAAATTAACTCCGATATATTCATTCAAAAAGAGCTGAAATCATGGCTGGTCTACGAACACTTCAGATCTTCATGGTTTAAATCTTCTGTGTTCCTTCACTCTGAATTATGAAAAGTTTATACAAAATGTCTCAGTGAAGCTCTGATGTGCAGATATTACCATTCACCTATAGTGATCATGTCTAAAGGTACCATAGTTTTCTTACCTGCCCAGGTAGTCACAGTAACGCAGCTTCTTGATGTGCTCTGATGACAAAGAGATAAACCACTTTTAATTACTATATTTTCAACTCTTATTTTTCTCAACATAGTCAAATCCTCGTTTTATAGACATTTCTATAAAATAAAACTTTTTAATAACTGATCAAAAACAACAAATGTTTCACATTTTCTGTTGATTTTATTTCAAACTGTAGCATCTAAGCTGCCCAATAGTGCCCTCTAGTGGAAGCAGTAACTGCACTGATGTATCATGTACATAAAGGTTTAAAGGGGACATATTATGCAAAAATCCCATTTTCAGGCTTTTCTAACAAAAATATGTGCCCCTGGCCTGTCCACAATCCCCTCAAATACCAGAAAAATTAATTCCCTTCCACCCTTTCTTTCTTCACCTTTCAGAAAATGTCTGCTAAAACAAGCCGTTCTCAGATTTTCCCCTCATGATGTCACATGAGGAGTAAGCGTCTGCCCTCAGGTTTAATTGGCCCTCCCCGCTTGGAAGAAAGTTCCACGCTCCTCTCCTGATCTTCCTCTCAGCTGCCAGCTAAGATGCTGGATAGCTCAGTGGATTACCCAGCTGACTTTGGTCTGGGAGATTGATGGTTCAAATCTTAATCAGATCCTCAACTTTGGATAAAAGTATCTGTAACATTAGTGCCACATCCATTTCCTGAGAGGGCTGTGGTCAGGGGTGGAGTCAGACACCTAATTACCATTTACAGACACAGAAACAGCTTGTTCTGAGCACGGCTGTAACAGAGGGGTTTTTAGACATGCAAAAATCCAATACTGTTTTTTCAGCAACAAACTTCACAGGCATGTTTTGGGGACCTCTCAGACCAATATAAACTTGTCTTAAAAGGGTAAAATATTTCCCTTTAAATTTAACTGTTCTGAATGTAAATATGTGTTTGAGTTTATCACTTTCTTCATGTACTCTTGAGGACTGAGCCTTAGTCTGGAAGTATTTTTAGTCCCTCCCTCTTCTGTAGGATCAGTAGAACCTGATCAGGTTAAAACTTCAGCCCTGTCTCTGAACAGGAAATATAGACTTAAAACGATGTCCAGAAATCTCCTGAAGGTCCAGTTCCTGCAGAAATACAGCCCTGGATTGGTTTTAGAGCAGACTTTTAGGCTGAGTGTTGTTGGGGGTGCAGACCCCCCCCCCCATTTTCTATCAAATATTCCTAAAAAGAGAAATTCCCCAAAATTCAATCAAGCTGCCTGAATTCATGTGATGGAGTTTTCATCAGTTAAAGAACTTTGTTTTTAAAGATGACATTAATAGAAATATGATGTTTATGATTTTGTGTTTTAAGTTTGATACTTAAAAAACACAAATCTGCTTTTAATTCAATGAAAATGTTCAAGTACTTACTGTGCTCAAATTCAGTTCCACATCCTGCACACAGGAAGTTCTGCAGAGCAATGATGTGATTGCGTCTGAAAGTGAGGGGGAAAGGCCTGTCAAATCAATCAATCAATCAATCAACAAACCAACCAATCACACATCAATCAACCAATAAACACTCAGCTACTCAATCAGTCGATTGATCAAGTTTATCAATTGGCCTCATTGTTTCTTAGAATCCTTGGTTGTTGAATCTTTACTTATTTATCTATGTTTTCTTTGTTTTTTCAGCCTCTTTCTACCTTGTACCTTTTTGTTTGTTTGTTTGTCTTCTTGTTTATATGTCTGTGTTCTTTGTATGACATTTTGTGGGGTTTTTGTTATTTTAAATCCATTTTTACCTTGATTCCTTGTCTATACAAATGATTTTCTTGGTTTGTTTGTTTCCTTTGTGTTAGATCCTTTATTTGTTGGTTAATTTTCTTGTTTTATTATTTGTTTGTTTGTTTCTTTATTTCCTTTTAGAATTGTTACTTTGTTCATTTCTGTGTTAGTTCGTTTCTGTTTTACTCTTTTCTGGTTGCTTGTCTCTTTTTTCCCATTATCTTTCTTTCCCTGATTTTTTGTTTGTTTGTTTGTTTGTTTTGCTTTGATAATTGTTCATGTAAATATTTGTTTTTGTTTCATTCTTTTTCAAATTGTTTTCTTGTTTTGCTTGTTTGATTGATTTTACATTTGTTTGTTTAATTTTCTTTGATTGTTTTCTTTTTTGTGTGTATTTGTTTTAATTATCTTTTTATTTTTCTTTAATTTTTTTTGTTATTTTTTGTTTTTTTCTTTTGTTTTTGTTCATTTGTTTGCTTGTTTTCATGTTGTTTGATTGCTCGCTTTTATTTTGTTCGTTTGTTTGTTTTTATTTTGTTTATCTGTGTTTTTTTTGTTTTGTTTTGTTTTTAAATTTTGTTTTTTATATTTATTTGTTTTTTTCTCCAGACCTCAGGTTGGGCTGCACACTGAAGATGATCTGGACTGGTGGCGGTGCCCAACTCAGCGGCCCTCTCATCCTGGTCCTCAGTCTGATCTCGGCTGTCAGGCTGCTGCTGCTGCTCGCCGTCACACCGCCTCCACCTGGTAACTGAGGGACAAACAAAAACATGGAGTTTGACAGCATTATGGACTGACTGAAAAGCTGTTTGCTTCTTCACTGTCAAAGAACTTTGTCAACCTTTGTTTTGAAAGTACTGCACAAATAAAGTTATTATTATTATTATTATTTATTATTATTATTATTATTATTATTATTATTATTATTATTATTATATCTGTCATCCAGCAGGTGGCAGAAATCAGCCTGATGGTACCGAGGTCCAAGATAAATCAGTCTCACTCATCATCTGATTTCTACAGTGGACAGTTTCTTTCTGAGTTTATGTAAAGGTTTATGTTCATGAATGTTCATTTACAGTTTAAATTATTTAAAAAAATTATTTGATACAACAGGAAATAACAACAGAACCTCTAACCATTTATAATTAACAAAAGTTTCAGTCACATGACTGTTTCCTCTGCTCAGAGATGTATTTTAGACAGCCTGTGTCTCTCTTAGTGAAAACTAAAATTATCAGACAGTTCTACACCTCTAAAGCTTCTTCTACCCATCTCTACCTTACTGAACATTTTATCCTAAAACAAAGATGGAGTCTGAAAAAATTCAAAGTAACCACAGATCAGCAGATGCCACAGCAGCTACCTCTGTCATACTGATCAGACGGTTTGGCTTCAACAGATCAATAAGTGATCAGAAATCAGCAGTGATGGATACTTTTTATCTGTTCTGACCTCCTGCAGTGAGCTTCTCAGACTCAAACGTCCGCGTCGAGGTCCGTTTGAAGGAAGCCAGCTCCTCTTGAACTCTGACACCAGCTGCTGGGCCAGACGCTCCGCACTGTATGATGGGAAAATAAACTCAATAAGTCTGTGTTTACAGCATCAAAAAAACACTAGAAGTCTGCTTTAAATCCTAAAACGTTGTTTTTCTTACTGCCTAGGAGAATCTCTGGATGTATGCACCGACTCAAACCCTCCGTCTGAAATCAGAAAAATATTTCAGTCAGGAATACTATGCTCATGCATTTAACCATTAATTGTTATCTACAGTTTTACATGGTGGAGAAGGCTCTGCTCTAAAGATGCTCCCTGGATTAGGCAGCAGCATGATTTGACTTTCCAGGGAGCACATAGCTAGACCCCCACATGGATAGATACATTTATGGCACTGGGTATAGGACACATGAAATAAGTTTAAAAGCAATTAATTCAAAGTAGCATGAATCTGACTATGAGGTTGCAACAATCTTTAGTCTATAAAGGAGGCAGCTGGGGTGAAGGAGCAGAAGCTTTAGTCTATAAAGGAGGCAGCTGGGGTGAAGGAGCAGAAGCTTTAGTCTATAAAGGAGGCAGCTGGGGTGGAGGAGGTGAAGCTTAATGCTATGAAGGATGCAGCTGGGATGAAGGACATGAAACTTTTGTCTATAAAGGAGGAGGCTGGGGTGGAGGAGCTGAAGCTTTGTCAATGAAGGAGGCGGCTAGGGTGGAGGAGGTGAATCTTAGTACTGCATCACCACACTGATGCAGAACAGCTGATATGAACAATAAGTCATGAAATTGACCTCAACTTATTTGTTTTACCTTCAAATCCGCTGTCAGTGGAGAGGACAGAGAACGTCTTGGGTTGATGCTCTGACTGGCCATCCTTCACTTCCTGTGTGTGTTTGTGTGAGAGTGTGTAGGAGTGTGTGTTTTTGTGTGTTGTCTGCATTTCTTCAGCAGCATTTGTGTGTTTGTGATTATGACTCTGTTGCAGCCATTCAGTGACTGCAGAGTCCACGGTGAAGCATGTGCTGGTCTGGATGTGTTGTTTGTGTTGTTGTTTGCATTGTTGTTGTTTGTGTTGTTGTGAGTTTATCTGGCCCTGTGTCTGCTGTTGTGTTTCTGTCATTAACGTCCACTTCACTCCCTCCAGAACTTCTAGCACCAAGTCCACCACAATGAAATGAGAGTTTTCCTGCGAACAGTCATCAAAAAACTAGATCAAGCACCCTCTAACCCTGTCATTCTGATATTTAACCAACAAGAAGAGACATGCATTCTCATTGCACACTAAACGCTGTGGGGTTTGATTGATAGATAGAAGAGACTGCGTGTTCTGAATGATCTCAGTTTGTTGTTTTGTTCAAAACAGGGTTTGATTGTTGCATTCACATCTGTCCGAATGAACCAGCCTAAGAGGGAACACCCCTTTTTCTCAGAATGCCCTCTTTATACCGTGGAAGCAGCCTTGTCTTGTATTTAAAGGAAGCATTCATCAAAGAATCAGGCAACATACCTGCTCCAGCTCACAGCGAGTCTTTAGGAGGTCTGCAGAGAATTCTGGGATACCGCTGCTCCGCCAATCTCTGATAATGTTTGCTGAAGGAGGGAGGTCTGAAAAATGCACACAGAGAAAAACAACACTGCATGTGAGAATAGAGTAAACATTCTGTTACCTGAAAATTCAGTTCTGATCAGGAGCTGACTGAACCCAGAGACGGTTCATTATGATAGCAGAATTGAAAAATCTTGATTTGATGTCAAAAGAAATCTGAGACTGAGTCCTGTAGGATGGCACAGCATCAAAAATAAAAGCCTAGAAACCAGTTTTGGGGTTATTCATGGTTTTAGTGGCCAAAACTTTCAGACTAACTCTTTCATGCTGTCCCAAATATATTTATGAACAGAATCATCGTCAGTGGTTTGTACAATTCAAACAGGAGAAAGGGAGGAGGAGTGGAGGAAGTGTGCAGGGATTGCTGGAAGATAAGAGAAGTGAGCAGTGATGGTGAGGAGAGGACTGAAGGAGCTCTACACTGAAGTAAAAACATGATTGTACCTGGTGACTGAGGGATGTGGCAGTCACAGGGACCCCGCCCCCTCTGCTCCTCAGCCAATCGCTGCTGTTCACTGAGCTGAAGGTGAACATCAGCGTTCAGGTTTGATGAGACACAGCGAGAGGATAAGTGAACACCTTCATGTGTCACATGCTGATCCAGAGACGGAGCGTCAGACCTACAGGACGGTTTGCACACAAACGATTAATTAATGATAAATGTCTATAAATACAAGAAGGAAACTTTAAATACATGCAGGACTGTGCAGAACTTTAGGCATGTTTGGACCAAAAATTGAGCCTGTAGTAAGGTGTGGATGTGGTGAATAAGCCGCCTGAGGGCACCATCAGGCTGGAGGATAAACGCAACCCCAGTCATGCTCTGGATGTCCTTGCATACTACCAGGGGCATGGGAAAATAATGTGTTGAAAAATAACAAAATCCACACCTTTAGGGTGGAGTAAGGAGTGGATGTGGAGAGAAAGCACAGCCTAGGGGTACCATCCAATAACTAACAGAGGGTTTTCCTCAGGTATTAATAAGACTCATTTACCTGGGTAGAGTAGAGCCATCGGTGCCTCCTCCGCTCCAGGAGACGGGCCGGTGCCGTCTGGAGATGACCGGACTGCTCCTGGGGAGGACAAGGTGAGGAGACGAGTCCTCCTTGTGTCCTCTTCTTCTTCTTTCATCATTTCTTTCATCATGTCTTCTCTTAGTTACAGTCGTCTGTGGAGGTTCAACTGAAAACAGTCCTCTGGTTTCTGGAGGGGTCAGGAGGAGATGTGGGACTGATCCTGGAGCAGCTGAATCATGGGTTTGGAGAGAGATATTATCTGGAGAGAATAAAGAGGAGGATGGGAGACTGTTTTAATCTTATTGTGCATCAGCTGTGTCTTTTATTCTTTCCTCACAGGTTTATCCATCCTATTTGCACCAGAAACAACAACACAAAGTCATGATGTTTAAACGCCTCAGTTAGGGGGTACCATTGGATGGTGAAGCTAAAGAGGAAAGTGAAGCAGAAGAACATGTCTGGTTTCTGTTTTTACGTGACTGGTAGAAATCTTAGTTTTTTTTTTTTTTAACAATGCTGGGGCATGTTTCAATTAATTTTCAGAAAACAGAGCATGTTAAATATAACCTCCTAAATCTCATGGATTGTCCAGATTCATGTCTGTAATCAGGAAGATCCTCCTAGCCAGAGAATGAACAGACTAATCAGCATCACCTGAGGATAATAGCTGCAGGCGTGGGTTAGCTATAGGGACTTTATTTATTTATTTTTTAAAGATTTGTTTTTGGGCCTTTTCATGCCTTTATTAGATAGAGGAGGACGGAGGATAGACTCAGAAACAGGGACGAGAGTGGGGGAGAGACATTCAGCAAAGGGGGGCTGCCCGCATACATGGTGCGCACCTTAGCCGCTCGACTACAGGCGCGCCCTGGGACTTTATTTTTTTTAACAATACTGACATACCTTATACTCACAAAGGGAGAGTATCAATGATTCTGAATGTCCAACAGTCCAGCACTAACATTTTGGTTTCATTTTAGTCCCCTTCAACTAAAACTAAATATAGGTTTTTATCATCAAAGATATATTTTTATTTTTAGTCTAGTCTGGTCTTCATCATAGATAAAAGGTCAGGAAAACTTGGAGAATCTCTTGTGAATCAGAAGACGGCTACTGAAGAAGTGTGCAAATGCGAGTAGTTTCTTCACATATAGGACTCTGAATCCATGACAACGATCTAAAAACATAATTTATGTTGTTTCAGTGCATTATGTGCCTTTCGATTTAAATGAACATTTTAAAATGTTGTAGAAAATGTCTGGTGTTGTCCTTTCATCTGTTTCATACATGCTAACCATGACTACTGATAGAGTATCAGCAACTAAAAGGGTCACAAGATTTCATCACCACCATACATGTAACTCTGTTTAAAGGAGACACAGGAAATCAAGAGGTAGGGGCAAGGCCACCCATGGGTGGGCAGGGGGAGGTAAAGGGGAGAGCTTCCCAGGGCAGAGGAGGTCAGCAAAATCATGGTCCACTGTAAAGTTGAGTGAAGTTAAGCTGCAATAAAGGACAAAAAATGGATTCAAAGTGGAAACAAAGAAAAAAACCAACAACAATCGGTTAAATATGGCAACAAATAGGTAAAGAGTGGCAAAAAGAAGGGGCATGAAGGAGCGAAAAGTGGCAAAAAAAGTTGGAAAAAATGAACAAAAATTTTAAAAAATGGGTTAAAAAAAAGGAAAGAAGAAGTGGCAAACAAGTGGCAAAAAGGGCAAAAAATACAAAATTAGTTAAAAGAGGCAAAAAGGGGCTAAAACTCTTAAAAGAAGAGGCAAAGGGACAACAAGTGACAAAAAGTAAGGCAAAAATGGGCAAAAAAGAGCAAAAAAAATGTATTAAAAGTGGCAAAAAATTGGTTAAGAGTGGCAAGAAGAAGCAATAAATGGTTCTAATTGGAGAGGAAGTGGAAAAAATGGGCAAAAAGATGCAAAAATGGGTTAAAATTGGTAAAAAGAAGTTAGCTATATGGTAAAAAGTGGCACACAGAATTGGCAAAATTGAGTAAAAAGGAGCAATGGTTGGTTGAATTAGCAAACAAGGCAAAAAGTGACAAAATAGTGGCAAACAAGAGAAATTGCTTAAAAGAGGCAGAAAAAGTTGTAAAAACAGGCAATTAGTGACAAAAAAAAGTGGCAAAATTGATTAAACTGGCAAAAGATAGGCCAAAAAGTGGCATAAATAGGCTAAACTGGCAAATAGAAGTTGTAAAAAGGGTGAAATGGGTAAAAGTGGCTGGAGTCACAGGTGAAAGTCCAGGAGATGAAAGTATTAACTGTCAAAATTTCCTGCTGAAACAAATGCCAATTTACCAAAAAGGTAAAGAGTGAATATTAACATATTGTGTGACCGAGAAGACATGTTGCAAAAATCCTTTAATATAAGCTAAAAATGAACTCTAGATATCTGAGATAGCTGAGCAGTATTCACACCAATGCAGCTGTTGAGACGAGGACTGGTCTGGGTCAAGCTGTAGTGGACTTCGATGAGTGGGTACTCATCTAGCACTGTCATCTAGCAGAAGTTCTGAGAGTTCCTAAAGGTGATGGTGGACCTCACCTTTCTCTGCAGGCGTTGGTGGCTCTGCAGGGTCTGCACACCAGCTCACATAGCGTCTCATGAGTGACGATTATGAGTCCCTACAGCTGCTTCTCATCTGTGAGGAAGGAGTGGAAAGTTTCCCAACAACAGCAACTTTACTGCAAACTTTCTGCTGCAACAGTTCTTCCTGTGTGTCGACAAAACGGCTGCAACTGTAAAAAATACAAAATGAGCAAATCACTGAAGAAAAATTACTGATTATTACAAAGTTTACTGCTTCTTAACTTGCCTGTTTTATAGGTCTGAGGATGTGTTATCTGCTCTGATACACTTCCTGCTTCAGATTTTAAAGCTGATCAGGATCCTCATTAAACGTCAAAGTCTAAAGTCTGAAGAGGCTGGCCTCATTTCCACTGTGGCAGAAAATCAGATCAGAGGTAATCATTAAACTTATTTATGAACATTAAATGGGTCAGAGAAATCTGTGTTAGATTGAATACATGAAAAGGAAATACATCAAAATAAAGTATGCAAAAATCTGCTGTATGAGAGAAACAACATCATTAACTGCTAGTTAATCAGGATATGAATAAGTAATAACTGCTATCTAACAAGGATATGATAAGTAATAGCTGCTAGTCAGCCATTAAATAAATGAGTAATTAACTACTAGTTAACTGGAGTTAATGATGAGCAAAAGGATGCTCACTATTTGTGCACACTTAAAGTTATTTAGAAAATAAAAACTCATACATTTGGATCCATAACATCAACAGAGTTTGATCTTAAGAACACATTTGTGAGCCATAAATATCAACCAAAATCAGCTGTAGTATAAGTCTATATCAGCTGTAATATCAGTCTACCTCAGCTGTAAATATCAGTCTATCCCAGCTGTAAATATCAGTCTACCTCAGCTGTAAATATCAATCTATCTCAGCTGTAAATATCAGTCTATCTCAGCTGTAAATATCAGTCTATCCCAGCTGTAAATATCAGTCTATCTCAGCTGTAAATATCAGTCTATCTCAGCTGTAAATATCAGTCTATCTCAGCTGTAAATATCAGTCTATCTCAGCTGTAAATATCAGTCTATCTCAGCTGTAAATATCAGTCTATCTCAGCTGTAAATATCAGTCTATCTCAGCTGTAAATATCAGTCTATCTCAGCTGTAAATATCAGTCTATCTCAGCTGTAAATATCAGTCTATCTCAGCTGTAAATATCAGTCTATCTCAGCTGTAAATATCAGTCTATCCCAGCTGTAAATATCAGTCTATCTCAGCTGTAAATATCAGTCTATCTCAGCTGTAAATATCAGTCTATCTCAGCTGTAAATATCAGTCTATCTCAGCTGTAAATATCAGTCTATCTCAGCTGTAAATATCAGTCTATCTCAGCTGTAAATATCAGTCTATCTCAGCTGTAAATATCAGTCTATCTCAGCTGTAAATATCAGTCTATCTCAGCTGTAAATATCAGTCTATCTCAGCTGTAAATATCAGTCTATCTCAGCTGTAAATATCAGTCTATCTCAGCTGTAAATATCAGTCTATCTCAGCTGTAAATATCAGTCTATCTCAGCTGTAAATATCAGTCTATCTCAGCTGTAAATATCAGTCTATCTCAGCTGTAAATATCAGTCTATCTCAGCTGTAAATATCAGTCTATCTCAGCTGTAAATATCAGTCTATCTCAGCTGTAAATATCAGTCTATCTCAGCTGTAAATATCAGTCTATCTCAGCTGTAAATATCAGTCTATCCCAGCTGTAAATATCAGTCTATCTCAGCTGTAAATATCAGTCTATCTCAGCTGTAAATATCAGTCTATCCCAGCTGTAAATATCAGTCTATCTCAGCTGTAAATATTAGTCTATCCCAGCTGTAAATATCAGTCTATCTCAGCTGTAAATATTAGTCTATCTCAGCTGTAAATATCAGTCTATCTCAGCTGTAAATATCAGTCTATCTCAGCTGTAAATATCAGTCCATATCAGCTGTAATATCAGTCTATCTCAGCTGTAAATATCAGTCTACCTCAGCTGTAAAAATCAGTCTATATCAGCTGTAATATCAGTCGATCTCAGCTGTAAATATGTCTATATCAGCTGTAAATATCAGTCTGCATGAGCTGTAAATATCAGTCCATATCAGTTGTAAATATTAGTCTATCTCAGCTGTAAATTTCAGTCTTTATCAGCTGTAAATATGTCTATATCAGCTGTGAATATCAGTCTATCTCAGCTGTAAATATCAGTCTATCTCAGCTATAAATATCAGTCTATCTCAGCTGTAAATATCAGTCTAAAGCTTTTATTGGATCTAAATGTGGCCTGTAAATACAGGATGTAATAGTTATGTTACAAGCAAAGTCTCCCTCACCCTCCTTCTTCCGCACAGTGTGAGAGACTCACAGATAACCTTAGATTTTGATCAGGAAATGAGTCAATCTGCCCCACATTGCATGTCTGATTGCA